>NW_028322118.1:3681922-3835336 GCF_001445615.1 Aspergillus lentulus
GGTTATCAATGCCAGATGGTTTGGTGTACTTGAGACGTTGAAGGAGTTCCCTGTGTTAGTGCCTAGTAGGTACGTTAGAAATGCTTATAGATATATACTCGGCGTATGTATGAATGTCAATAAACCTTTCCTGTTTCCCCACCAATCCGACCATCCGGGCCCATCGGGACGATATTAGAGAGCAACCGAGAAACAAGGAGAGAAGCTATCTTACGCACGACCTAACAGCTCATCGTGGAATGAGGGGTTAATGAACCTCAAATCGACTGTGATAGTAATTCTCGACCTCTCGTCTGGGAACATGGAGGGGCGCACAGCTTCCGATTGGCCGATACCCGCATGGTCTTATCCACGGCTCCAACAGTCATCTGGGAATTCAGCACGAACAGGTCTCGCTGTCCTGATATACGCCGACAAAATCGCTCCTTATTGCCCTCGGGTTGCCTCAACTGTCCTGAATCTGCAGTCGCATACCGCTCTCGAAAGCCTTCCTGCGTCCCTGGAACCCTATTTTCCTGAAGTTGCTTCTTATCGCGTTCATTATTCATCGCTCTCGTCGCCACCGCGTCCCACTATCTACGACAGTTCTTTCAGTCCCAAAGCCCTCGAGTCTCTCGCGAGAACGGAAGATTTGTACTTCGGACACCCATATTGCGCTCTGACAAACATAAAGAGATATCGAATTCGCGTCGACCCTTCGTTCACATAGATACCCTCAGTTCAACAGAATTCTCTTGTCGCCCGCAGAGCTCTTTCCAGTGCGCCGTTAACCCTCGGTGGTTACCACGACGTTCTGGTCCTGGGTCGATAAGAGATTCTGACATACTAGCACTTTGGGCACATGATTAGCACGCTCTGGGAATCTTTCTTGAGAGACGATGTTGAGAGCTTCCGGCGATGTCTGGCGAACGCCAGTTATACGTCTGGCAGCCAGCGGCCTTTTGGCGCGGGAGGAAGCCCAGGCTTCAAGGCCGGAAGCCTCGGTGGAGTGACACCATCTTCTCTTCTCTCTTCAAAAGACAAAAAGCTAAGCGGGACATCTCCTGGAGCTACCACGCCTGATCGAAATACTGGAGGCCCGCGTCCCGGCAAGGCATTGTCCCGTGCAGAATTAAATACGAGAGATCACTATGGCAGAACTCTCTTGCACCTTGTTTCTTCATCACAGAAGCCCTCTGCTATTCACTTCGCCACATCTCTCCTCGAGATCCCCTTTCTTGACTTGTATGCGCAGGATTGGGAGAGCGGATGGACAGCTCTGCATCGGGCGCTTTACGCAGGCAACGCTACCATAGCACAGGCCCTGATGGCTAGAGACATAAGTGATGTAACCGGTTTCAGCAAGTCAGGGAACGTGGGTCACCCAAGCGGAGGCCTGATTAAGATTAAAGATCGAGAAGGTTTTAGTCCTTTTGAAGTATACGGCGCTACCATTGCTTCTCGAGACATCAAACGAATCACTTCCTCCACTGCATCTCTCGACCCCTCAGAGCTGGAGCATAGTGACATCGCTTCGAATGCACCGTCCCTTCAAGACGATTTAACTGAAGACAGCTGTGTCGGCCGAGGTTCACTAAAACCGCGGACGAATTTGGCTGCCGATGAAGTCTTTACTTTTGGCAGCAACAAAAATCTGAACCTTGGTCTAGGAGATCAGGATGATCGTCAGTTTCCCGTGAGAATCAACCTTGAGCGCCCGGAGCACCTTCTGCGCCGATTATATCGTGAGTTCCTGGACCGGCAATTAGATGACGGTACACCGTCTTCCCATCAAGACGTGACTCGCACCGCAGACCTACCAGCCTTGATAAAAAATAAGCCTATCAAGATTCAGGCCATTGTCATGTCTAAACTTCATACGGCTATCCTCACCGATGATCCCGAGTCAAATCTCTTCTTGTGCGGGTTTGGTCCCGGCGGACGATTAGGCACTGGCGACGAGCAGACAAGGTTCAGCTTCGTGTGCATCGAAACAGGGGGGCTCGCTCATAAGAGAGTTATTTCAGTGGCTCTTGGCCAGGACCACACCCTCGCGATAACCGCGCACGGTGAGGTTTTCAGCTGGGGTAGTAATAAGTATGGACAACTCGGTTATAGCCTTCCACGAACGCAGAGTCGAGATGATGTGCCCATGCAGATGTCTCCGAGGCAGATCTTCAATCCATTCAAGAAAGAAGTGATCCTCGGGGTGGCTGCGTCTGCGATCCACTCTGTGGTCTTCAGTAGTTCTGGCCTTTATACCTTCGGTAAAAACGAAGGTCAACTCGGATTAGTCGATTCGGACGCTCGATCCCTTGAATATCAGATTACGCCTCGGCGCGTTGGAGCGTCCCTATTCAGCGCCGGTATACAAAGCGTATCTGCCATTGACCACGCCACAGTCGTTCTTCTCCAAAATCATGAAGTTTGGGTGTTCTCCCAATATGGCTATTCTAGGATCTCATTTCCGTTGGACGTTAGCTCAAGCTTCATTAGAAACAGCTTCATGGCAACACGGTATGACACATCGGTCAATCGCATCGTTCAGGTGAGATCCGGTGGCGATACAATCTGTGCACGGTCAAGCTCTGGCGAAGTCTTCACAGTTCGCGTTAATAGATCTGAAAATCCTCCGACTTCGACTTCGACTACAAATCCATCAAAGACTCGCAACTCTCTATCTGCCCCAGCCCGTGTTTGGACTGTGAAGAAGGCGCATATGGCCGTCACAGATGTTGACGTCGGACAAGACGGGTCCATCATTATATGTACGGCTTCCGGGTCAGCCTGGACGAAAGAGAAGCGCAGGAAGGCAAAGGACGGAATTTCGAAGGATTACAAATTTGCTCGTGTCCCAGGCCTGTCTCGCGTTGTGGGGGTGTGCAGCAACGCCTATGGGGCTTACGCCGTAGCGCAGCGTGACTGCGATGTGACCAAGGAGCAGATAAATGTCGATCAAAGCACATTGTGGGAAGACTTCCTCCCATTATCGCCCTTCGCTTCGCTAGTATCCACCGTTACTCCGTTAAAGACGGATGATGCCTCAGATGCTCTTTTGGATGGAGGATCCGCCGATGCAATGAAGAGAGCGGCAATGTCGATTTCGGACATTGAATCTTACTTCCAGCCTCTCCGAAACGAGGCACCTGAGGGCACCGTTTTCCTCTTGAGCTCTCTTTCTGATGCGCGAATACCAGTTCACGAATTTATTTTAACCGGGCGTAGCTCGGTTCTCAGGAAGGCCTTCCACGAGTTTCGACAGACATACTACTTTTCTTTGCCTGATGTTCTGGACATTGAGTATGGGCCAAATGGACAATGCCATGTGCGGTTCAATGGATTGGACTTTCTGACGATCCTCAATCTCTCCTTTTTCTTATATGCAGACAATGTGTTGGACGTATGGCACCAGATGAGAGCTTCGGCTGCAAATGCGTCAAGATATCGCCAAGTCCGCTCTGAGGTTATGCGGATCGCAACGTACCTTGGCCTGCCAACCTTGGAACGAGCTGCGCGGCTCATGATAGAGCCTACGCAGAGTCTGAAATTTGATATGGCCCATGCGTTTAACGATCCGACTTTCTTCGAGAGCTCTGATGTAATCATAGAGCTCAACGGCGAAACAATGAAGGCTCACAGTCAAGTACTTTGCCAGAGATGCCCATTTTTCGACACCTTGTTCAACGGCCGCTCTGGCGGAAGATGGCTATCATCGCGCCGTACGAGTGTAAATGACAGCATTCGCGTTGATCTCAAACACATAGACCGGCCCGTCTTTGAGTTTGTTCTTCGTTATATCTATACGGACGCGGAGGAGCAGCTTTTTGATGAGGTCCGATCGCAATCGCTGGACGGATTCATCGATCTAGTACTTGATGTCGCGTTCATAGCGAATGAACTGATGATCGACCGATTAGCGCAAGTATGTCAGAAGATGCTAGGCAAATTTGGTATGACATTCTCTTCAAGGTATCTGGTTTCACGACGTCATTTACTGAGATTCTCTAGTAACCACGACCAACGTATGCGGCCTCCTCAATTCGATTTCTCCGTGTGCGGTGAGCGAGTTCAAAGATGCTGCATTAGAGTATATCTGCCTCAATCTGGAAGATGTATTGGCGCAAAGGTTGGTTTGCAATCCTACATATATAAGAGGAGATCTTAACGCGCTGCGTAGGTACCTCAGAGACCTTGACGAGAACTTGCTTAACGCCCTTGATACTGTTTGCCATGATAATCAAATGACAAGCTTCCCAGTATCGAGAGGACGGAATTCTGAAGCCTATGTGTTTGAGAAGTACCCTGAACTCGTCGCATCGATACAAGCGGATAGACGGCGGATGATTGATTCGATGAGGCTCCAGTACCGTCTCAACTGTCTTCAAAGCTACGAGGAGAAGCCCCGTCCCGTCGCTGACGATAAGGTGGCTACGTCACCGTCAGTGCAGAAGGCCAAAGCAGCTTTTCTTAAAGAGAACTCGGACATACCTCGTAGTCCCATGTTGAAGTCCAGACAATCAACCAGTGACTTGATGTTCCAGATGGACGACGACCCCATGTTGTCACCGGCAGATTCAGCCAAGGGAAAGACAGCAATCCGCAAAGGTAGGGCGTCGGAGCCGTCACTAGATTTTCCAGCTTTAGGCACAAGCCTCGGTGACAAGCAATCGTTCAACAATGATTCGAATGTCCTGCGAGAATCGTTGCAGTCACCTCAAGAGAACGCCCTTTCGGAGTCGCCGTCGGCATTCAGAGCAGCAGTACTCGAACAGAAGAAGAATGGTTATCTCGTCTCCAGCCCAACCCAAACACCGTGGGCTTCGTCGGCTATCTCGACTCCGAAGAAAGATTTGAAGGATATTATGTCCGAGACCTCGGAGAGAAGGGTGTCCAATCTAAGCCTTGGCATGTCCGCTCGCCGTGAGAACAGCAACAACTTTACCCCCAAGCTGTCTCAGAAGGAAAGGAAGAAGCTCCAACAGCAGCAATTGCAGGAGAAGCTTGCGGCTCAGGAGAAAGCGAAGGAGGCACCACAGAACCCATGGAAACTCTCTGCTCCGGTCAAATCACCAGACAAGCCTGGTACTCCCAAGCCTGGTACTCCTTTTGGATCTCATGGAAAGGATGGGGAATCCTCTCAACCGTCAAAGTTCGCTCAGAAGCCTTCTATGACCCTCCGTCAAACCCTTGCTGGGACGCCGCCGCCCAGATCGACACCAAGCGCGACACCAAGCGCAACACCAGCACCTGGCCAAGGCCGCAGTGTCTCTGGCGGCCCGCAGCCAGCCATTAAGCCTTCGCCACAGGGCCCAGCCGCAGCCGGGCCCTCGACATCTCCCAATGGTCTGGCTAGTGCTCAGACTCCCATTAAATCCATACGCCACTTACCACGCTCGGAACCGTACCAGACGAGTTTCCATTCCCCTTCACCTAACTCGCTGTCCTTGGCTGCGATCTTAATGCAACAGCAGACCGAAAAGGATGAGCTGCGAGAGGCAGCAACAGCTAAGCATAATCTTCAAGATATTCAGCTGGAACAGGAGTTTCAGGAATGGTGGGACAAAGAGAGCAGGCGTGTTCAAGGGATACCGGAGCCTGATTCAACCACAGCCAGTCAAAAGGAGAGCGAAGGTAGAGTTGGTCGCGGCGGACGCGGTAGAGGATCAAACAATCGCAAGAAGCGTGGCAAGGGTCCAGAGAATGCTGCTGGCCCTTCGGGATTGACTCAACAGCTGTCTCAGGCGAAGGGCCAAAACGGGCAGAAGACCTCGGACTCTCGTCGGGACAACGTTCAACCCGAAACGAACGGAAATCATGCGAACGCTGCCGGCGCCAATTCTCGTCGCGGCGGCAGAGGAGGCCATCCGAGGAAGGGAAAAGAACGCGACCGAACTGCGTCAGGCCAGACCGTTCATTGATCATCCCCTTCGACATGAAACATGTTCCTTAACGACCCTTTCTTTACATACCCCGTCGGCACCGCTCGGTTTGTACACCACTTGTCATTCTCACATGTCATGGGACGAAATGTATATTTGAGCAACAAGCACTGGATAGACTTAAATCACTGAATTAGTATATTGGGCATCAAACAATATTTCGTTTCGAACGCTAATAAGGACTTTGGTCATATTGGTCATACAAATCTGTGCTCAGAGCAGCTTTTACTCCAACTATTCAAAGTTAGAATGAAGCACCAATAAATATCCTCGATGGTCTAACGGTCATGATTTCCGCTTGTCACTCATAGAGAACGAGCGCGGGAGACCAGGGTTCGACTCCCTGTCGGGGAGATTTCCTTTTTTCCCCCCGGGGTAATTCTATTCTTACTAGTCTGTTCTAGCTTGTTAACCGCCCAAAAAAAAATGTACCGATGTTGCGATGATGTAAACTAATTTTCCATCCGTTTTTATTTAAAACAAGGGAACAAAACCAAAAAAACTGCCGTCAGCGATAGGACTCGAACCTATGCGGCCGAAGCCAAGTGATTTCTAATCACTCCCCTTAACCACTCGGGCACACTGACTAATACATTGTAATGAAATCTATTCATTAATATATAAATAGCTACCTCAGACAGCATTTTGATCGGCTAAGTAGTGCTGTATGGTTGGGGAGAGAGTACTCCATACTTTACTCCGTACTCGGTATCATACATGCACGTCAGATAGAAGGTATGCATATCCGACCAGACTGATCTGTAGTATTGTAACAGGACTTTATTCTCTTGCGTACGTAGCATGGAAAGTGATGAATACCACTCACCACTCCTGGTCTAGAACTGGCGATGCAAGTGGAGACGACTCCTCCCGTAGTATCTATCCAACTGTGTTGTATTCCTATTTCTGCTTTCCGTATCCTGTACCGCTCTTCACTCTCTCATACTTCTCACCTCCACTACGACCCGACCTTCTCTTCGCCGTCATATTCCTGTCTTTGATCTTCGTTTCAGTGTTTCATCTGCTCTGCTCCAACTCCCCTGATCCTTCAATTTGATCGATCAACTTGGCGATCATTTCTTCAAGAGCCTCGCCACTTCGGTCCTCGTGCGGGCCCTCTTGTCTCACGTGCAGTGTAACTTTGCCTGTTCCTCCATCCAGCCAATTATTGCTTCAGCCCCCGCGTCTCTAGCAGCAACAGAAGCAACCAGCAGCAACCAGCGATTACAGCAGCACTCCTTCATTCTCGCTCATTGCTTTTCTTTTTCCTTGATCGACCGCCGATATTTCCCGTTGGCTCTGCGGCTTTGCTTTGCCAGTGTACTTGTTTTCGGTCTCAATTGAAAGTCAAATCGTGGCGTTTGATGCCCCCTTCACATCGATAGTTGATCGACCGTACACAACCCCCCGGCAGCTGCTTGTTGCCCGTTTCGGAGCTGCATCCGTGCCATCTGTGCGAGCCCTTACCTGCACCAGCGCTGGCCTTGCTGCCCGCCATGCCGACCTCCAACACCTCCTCCCCTGTTAAGCGCCCGGGTCTGGCCCGCCGTGCTCTTTCGTCGCACGCTGTCGTCACGCGTACCTCGTCAGACTCGTCAGACACCCATCCTCAGAAAGCGCCTGCCCACCGTCCCCGAGCACATGTCGTCGGTGGCGGTCATCGCAGTCACGGTCGCAACCCATCTTTCGGAAAGAACTTAAACAAGCTCCAGCGGCATACTTCTGCTGGACACATTACAACCGAAGCAACTATTCGTCATCATCAACGGAAGAAGTCAGCACCAGCGACACCAGCGGCAAGTCCACGCGGCGGTCACCACGTACGTTGGGACAGTGGGTTGGACGCTGGCCAGGCCGCGACATCGTCAATTAAAAGAAATAACTCGAGCCCTGCTCTGCGAAACCCTCGACGCAATTCCTCTGGTGTTCTGGCAAAGAAAGCATTGGTAACAGATCGCCCAGCAACCAGTTCTGGGAAGAAGAAGACCGTTGGCTTTGAATTAGTAGTTTCAGACAACGACGACGACGACGACGAGGGTGAGTGGGAAGATACTACTCAGTCTCCTGAGAGCACGAGACGCAGCTCAGTTGCGCAATCCAAAGATAGCGTGGAGAATACTGCCGTGCTGGTGGACCCCCTCACCTTTGTCAAGCGCCCGTATCCTCAGGTGCCTCGTGCCGCGAGCAGCTTGCCGGAATCAGCCTGTAGGAGCTTCGCGCGTGACGATCACTCTCCTGACGAGAACGATCAACCCCAGGAGCAGCCTGTCTCGGAGCCTGAGGAGCAGAAGGAAGAGATTGCCCCTCTGCCTGAGCACAGCGACATCGCGGCCCGTTTGTTAAGCCCTTCACATTCTGCTAGAGCACCTCCCGCGATGTCTTCTATTTCTGCAACAGTGAAGCCAGCTCCCGTTGACACCATATCTCGGAATGCTTCCTTGACCAATCTCGCCGGTCCCGACGGCTTACGACGCCCTCTATCCTCATCAACCACTACGCTCGCGAATACGCCGGGGAATCAGACGAATGCAACATCATCGTCTATGGAAGGGGGTGTTTCGAGATTCATCATTAACAATAAGACCCGCCCCCACGCATCATCGCGCACGGATTCAGACCCAAATACACCATCGTCTTTTCTTCCACATTATCATCCGCAGACACCACCGTCTCCGAACCACGGGATAGGAAAGCACAAAGCATCGCCCCCTTCGCGACCACCAGGCGCTGAGCCCCCCTCTCGGACCCAGCAGAAGCTTTGGCTGCAACGAACTGCTGCTTTAAATACCTCTCCTCCCGACAGCCATGGCATGTCCACAGCAGTCTCTCCCTCGGCAATGGACACGGCCTTCATAGCATCGCATGGCCGCGCAGGGTCAGGCGTCTACGAGGCCAGCAGAGCGCTCGTCAACGGCTCCTCCCGAACCGGCGGAGATACGGAAGCCAAGCACATCCGGAAGGCATACGAGAAAATCGCGTTGGAACTTAGCGTCGTCCGAAGATTCCAGTCTCCAACAGGCGACAGTTTCGCCCGCTTGGCGGCTATCCTTAATGACTCCAAGGCTCCTATAACCTACAATCCCGACCGTACATCGGCACTGGGCAAACCAATTAAGTCGGCACCTGCACTCGCACAACTACAACAAGTTGGGAAGCAGCAAAGAGACTCGCCAAGCCCGGAGCCACGACAACTCATCAGCAGAAAGACTTCGGACTTGAAGAAATCGGTGTCACAAACATACCTCGAAGATGCCGACGAGCCCAGCGACTCCAACAAATCCCAACACCCATCCCAGCGCATCTTGTCGACTTCTGACGAAGGCGCTCACGGGACCACCGCCGTAGACGAGGACTTTGGCGACAGCTATTTCACTAGTGAATCAGATATGATGATTCGCCGCATGTGGGAGAGCCGCGAGGTAGCTACCCATGGCTAGATGATACCATCTTTCACCCGGCGATGCCTTTTGCCTTGCCCCTTTACTCCTTTCTACCTCTGTCTTCTATTCATTCATCTTTATTTGGCTCCCATTCTAGCACTAACGGCGTCCGGTGCATCGCTTATGGCTTTAGCTTACGAGCATTTATTACCAAATTCGGGATATCCTACTGCGCCAATGGCTGGCATGGAATAGCATTTGATGTATTTTTTTTTATGTTTCCTTATCTCTCTTCTTTGACTGCTTTCCCCCATGGTCCTTCCTGTACCAAGCTTTTTTCACCATTGGCGCTTGTAAGATGTGGATAGATTTCGTCATCCTCAATAATGAACAGTGTAACGAACCAGACAGAATAAATCATATAAGCACTTTGCAACATTTCCAATATTCACAAATGAACAAGTTGCTAATGGCACTTTTATGATCGAGACAACCATCCCAGGAATAAGAGGCAGCGAAATAAACGAAGGTAAGATATGCAGCGAGAAGTATGATTTTGCTTGACCACATCGGCCTATAATACGCAGCCGAGTTTCAGGTGTTCCAAGCGTTTATCTGTTCTCGCACTTGAAAGCATAATAGTCTACAAAGTACAAGTATAAGCAAACAAAAGCTGGCTAGGGGCATCAAGAGTAGAAGTAGTGAATGTTAATGCAGAAACCAATGGGTGTCCAATCTCATATACTAAAATCTTTCAAATCGTCTGGTATCATAATGGTCACAAAAGGCCAACAACCATGAGCAGGTGCTGCTGTATAAAGGAGAGGAAAAGCGGCCACAAGAATGCTATACATCGCCAGTTCAGTCATGGGACCTTCTACAGCTCAATCAGACTTTCCTCAACGGCCGGTTTGGTTGGCGCTACTTGTTGATAATGCACCGGAGGTGCAGGCGCACCAATTGGGGAAACATCTCCGCCAGGATACGTTCCATATGGCGCACCTGGAGTCTGCGAGTGTGTTGGAAGCGGTGCGCCTTGTGGAGGTTGTTGCTGGAAGTAGTATGACTGGGGGGGAGGCGCCATAGGCTGATGCTGAGGGGTAGGTTGACCAGTCGATGGCACTGGATGAGAATCTCCGTATTGCATATAAGCTGGAGACTGGCCCTGGTCTGTAGGCGGAGATTGTTCCGGTGCGCTCGCCCGCGCAGTGACAGGCGCTCCAGCTGATTGATAGTAAGAATCTCGTCGCATGTTTGGCGACGGCTGGTGAGATATGTCTGTCTCTCCAGGCCGGGGACTTGAATATGCATTTGGATCTTGTTCTGGATGCGGTGCGGACGCGTAGTATTGCGTCGAAGCAGAAGGGCCAGGATATCCTGAAGGGTTGTTGGGGAAAGGAGTGGAGGGAGCGGATGGTTGAGGTGAAGCGACAGAAGGAGCGTTTCCATTCCAAGGTGGATTTTGAGGCACCGCCTGACTGGGTTGGTTATACATGCCGGAGCTGATCGGGCCGCTGGGAGCTGCAGCTGGCTCGCGAATATCCCTGCTGGACTGAGGGTATCCATAAGTGTTACCCACTGGGGGCGCCCTATCGGCAACCGGGTTGCCGTAATAAAAGTTTTCGGCTCCAGTTTTACCCTCCGGGATGTGGGAAGGCATTGTAGGATACATATTGGGGTATGGGGAACCGCCTGGCACAGTCCCGTATCCGAGCGAATGCTGCGAGTATGCACTTGATAATCGTTCCTCTAACATGCGATCGTAATACCGCACCACCGTAGACAGCTTCGCATGCAGGTCAAGAAGAGTATCTATGGGCTGTCAGTCAACCTTCGAATGATAATAAAACCTCCTACCAACGGAGATAATCCACTTACCATGCTTGCTCATAGTCTCCCCATAGCTGCGGGCAAGCTTGGGTCTGAGAGCACCGATACTCTCGTACAGCTCTTGAATTTGAGGTTCCCGTAAGATAGTCCCCGGAGGTTGATGTTGTAAACGGTCAACGAGGGCGGCGAACAGATGAATGTTTTCTACCTCGACCGGGCTCAACTCATAGGGATTTTTGGGCAAGGGCGTTGCGGTGGTAGTATCACGAGAGGAAGATTCGGCCGCGGCTGCATTACTCTTCAGGGCGGCCGCATGCTTCTTCTTGTGTTCCTCCATGTCCCGCAGGGAAGCCTCGATGGCGGCTTTCAAGTCCGCGTCTTCCTCCTCCTCATGGTTGGCTTGAGTAGTCGTCTTTGCCGGTTTGTCATTGATCCTAGTTGATGGCACGTAGCCAGAAGAGCCCTTGTTTTGAGCCTCTTCCAAGCTCAGTTGAAGCGCCCGCCGCAGGTCATCATCAAAGCCCCCTTCTGCCCTTGCGCCGCGAGGCTCCATCGCATTTGCCTTGGTTATTGAGTGGTTCTTGAACGCAGATCGGTCTGACAAATTAGATGGCAAGGATGACTTTGATGTCAATTTGGCATAGCACCCATCATCGACACGAACGGGCTGCAGTATTCCCAAGTGAGGCAGGGGAAGGGTTTTGCTGGAGCACTGAGCATCGAAGACATTACCACAATTGCGGCAATGGTGTTTGCGATTCATGAAACTGAATGGTGTACGGCAGCGCATACAAACGTCGGAATCGATCCACTCAGGAGGCTGTATTTCCGAAGGAATTTGAACGTTAGCTTCAAGACAAGATCCGCACCATGGGACGGACGCAAACATACCGCACTGCTTTCCAACATACTCCCACTAATCTCATTCTTTGGGGGGAAGCGGAAGCCCTCGCTCTGCAGCCTGCGGTAGGTCTCGCCTAGATAGTTGAGATCCATGCGGCCTTGGGCCGCCATAGCCCAGTCCTGAATGAGTTCCAGCATCTTCTCCTTCACATCAGTATTCAAGGGAGCCCCCTCCGCCGTGAGGAGAGACACAAGATTATCCATAAACTCGCGCGACGCGATTTCCGCCAGAAAATGGGAGCCGCCATTCTTCACGCACGTATCGGTTAACTAGAGAGATGTCAGGCACATCAGCATCAAGAATAGATCCCACCGAGGTCTCGAGTCATAGGTATACAACCTTCAATGTCGCAATCTGCACGTTTGGATTCCTGTTTTCTAGCCGCCGTTTGAGTGATCTCATCGCTTCTTTGGGCTGGACGCTTTTCGATCGGATAAGGTCGGAGATCTCGAGGTTGAGAGCAATGTCCTCTCTATTTGAATCGAGGCGGTTAGTTATGGCCCGGGCAGCTTCGACTACTGGGAGAACTCAAAATCAAAGAAAACATACAGCGATGATGATGTCGCACGCTCAACCTGCTCGTCGAGAGGAGAAGTAGAGGAAAACCAACCCGCCATGTTGACGGTGTTAGAAAAGCCTCAAAATCGCTATTTGATTGATGAGAGCGGAGAAGGGGATTGATGACGTTGAGAAACAACGGTGAGGGGTAGTCAATCACAGAAGTAGATGCAGAAACCCGAGTACAGCGGCCTCACTGAAGGATCAATCCAATAGATTGAAAGGTTCACAGAGAATAATCAGGTCATCGATAGGAAGACGGACGAAGGCGAAGGTGTTGATGCATGTATCAAACCAAGCTCCAGGCAGATCCATCGATAGGTAGGTAGGTACCTTAGGCAATGCGGTACAAGAGTGGAGGCTGTAACTGGCGAGACCTGCTTAGTAAGACAAGAAGCTGCCCCATGTGGCATAGTCATTGGCTAGAGCACAGTTGGTGCTTGATTCCTAAGGTGTCGATTTTCCGAGTTTAGGTCAATAATTCAGGCGAGGCAGAAAAAGCATGTGGCGTCATCGGACAAGGCGGCGAGTAATACCAAGACCTGTTTTAATACGGTCATTACGCCGACTGCGCATACCCCAGAAACGTCCCGCAGTTTGCTTGCTTCTGCCTTCGACGAAGGTTCCCTACCTTGCCTTAGTAGGTACGGAGTATTGTCGCATTTATTCTCTTTCAATGTCTCTTTCGGTCATTCTATTCACCCTCCGTCAGTCAGACATTCGTTGATTTTCCACTCTCTTATACAGGGGTACTGTCTGCCCATATCTTTGTTCAGTGTCTGTCCCTGCTTCTATTCTCCCCTCATCTGCTCCGATTCACAGACTGTTTCTTCCTTTATACCGCCCCCGAATACCTAGTGGCACTCCCCGCGGTCCTTCCGTCACGGATCATGTGTTAGAGAATATTTCTCTCCATCCCTGTATAATGACCTTGGATGCAGCGTCGTTACCCTCTCCGCCGAATTTTGCGCTGTGGAAGAATCCCGATCGGCCGCACTCCTTGGGTGGCATGCAATCGGGCGTGGAGCGAAATGGCAGATCAGGTTCACATCAAAACGGCAACCATGCCTCCTCCCGAATACCACGATTCCCCAACATTAAGGATCTCCAAGATGAAGCAGCCTCTCTGGATGTGAACGAATCGACTCCGGTGCGTATTGCTCTTTTGTTGAATCGCCTAGAGTTTGCTACTGTGGCATATCGCTAATAGGTATCTCATAGTTGAGTGACTTGGTCGGACGGGCACAGGAGGCGATCGAGCTAGCTAGAGAGTACGCTGATACCGAAGAATTGGACAAAGCTTATGTGCAATACCTGCGTGCATCTGAGATTACTATCAACATCATACCGCACCACCCTGACTACCGCGTTACCGTCAGCCAGAGCCCGGCATGGTACAAGCAATTTGCGAGTCTTATGATGGTATGGTTTTCCAGCCACGAGAGGGCGGTTCATTGCTTTTTGAGTGAACACGCCCACGAAGTTGGGATTCCCGAGGAGTAGTAGATTGGTGGCTGACAATTTCATAGGCTGTGCGGACGAAGCAAGGGACGATGGACGATATCAAACAACAGATTTTGGAGGATAATTTGGCTAGCAATATCCAACCGGTGGGACCATCCCGCTTCACTACATCAGGATATCAGGGAACCCCCGCGGCAACGTCTCAGGGTGCAGATTCTAGAGGCCGTCAGAATGAGGCAGGCGAGAGTTCAGTACGGATGCCGAGTCCTTCGGAATTCCAAAGAGCGCCTGATACGCGACCGAAGCCGAACAGGTATTCGGCCCCTGCGGAGGACCTACTTGCCCAACGCCTCGCTAAACTAAGGGCATCACCATATCCTGTCAATGGTCAAAATCATCCGAATAATGGACAGAATGGTGCAACTACAACGTCTTCGCCGCCTAAATACCTTAACGACTATCCTCCTCGTCCGTCCTCTTACATACAGCAAGGTTCACAACCCAACTCAAACTTGAGCTCACCCTCTAGGCGCCCTCTTGGGCCCCGTAACATGGGGATGAGTCACGACGTACCGAATCCGCCTCCAAAGATACCACTTAATACCTCTCTTCCTCGGGCCCCAGATCCAGCTTACAGTCCGATATGGACAGTACCTTCCCAACTTCCATCAAATCCGCCGAGAACATCTACTGAGAGCTCCCGCCCTGTCAATCCGCGTTACTCACAGTTAGCCAACTCTCCCCGTGGCAGTCCCAGTCGTGGTGGTCTTGATGACAATCCCTATCGGTCTACGACGCCAAATGGTGTTCACCAGATCAGAGAAGCGAGGAGTAGCTCCGCAGATCTACCGCATAGCACTACTATCACCGCTCAAGCTTTACTGGAGTACCTTCGCAAATACAACGTTTTGTTGATCGATGTGCGACCTCGCGAGAAATTCGACGGAGGTCATATTTATGCGAAATCAATCATCTGTATTGAACCGGTGGCATTGAAAGAGAACGTGTCTGCGGAGGAACTTGAAGAGCGGCTGGTGGTATCACCTGAACATGAACAGTCGCTGTTCGAGAGGCGCAACGAGTTTGACCTCGTTGTGTATTATGACCAGAAAACGGACTCGGTCAGCTACCTTGCGGGGTCGCCTGTTGGGACAACAGCTCCCCATCTTCGAGCCTTGCACGATACATTGTATGAATTTAATGCGTACAAGCCCTTAAAAGATGCACGGCCACCTGCGTTACTATTGGGTGGACTCGATGCATGGATTGACCTTCTGGGACAACAGTCTTTGGCAACATCGACAACTGCTGCTGTGATGGGATCTATACAGGCCAAGAGGCCGGCGATGAGACCGGGTCGACCTCTTGGGAGGGTACCGACCATGGCGAGTGCCAATTCCAGTCTTGAAGTCCGAAAACGAAGACTGCGCGAATATAAGCCTTTGAATCCGGAAGAATTGACCGCATGGATGGAGAGGTCGAAGAATGAAGAGATCGACACAAGCACCTATATCGAGGAGGAAGTGCTGACAGAGGAACCGGAAGATGCGTCTGAGCAGCAAGAGCCTCCGGTTACGCCTTTTGTGCATACATACGAGGACTTCTTGCGACGCTTCCCGGAACCGCATGCAATTCAGGAATCGATGGTTGTACCTCACTCTCAGCCATTGATACCTTCCTCAACACCCAATTACGCTGCTCCTGTACCCGTTGCGCCATCACGACCTCCTCCCGCCGTACCCCGACCGAGCTATAGTGGCGTCTCAGATGGTCGGCAAATTCAGGCACCCCTGGAACGGCAGAATTCGGCGACCAAAACAGCTTTGTATACTCCCAGTTCGATGCTGAGTCGCCTCAAACTTCCACGGACTGGTTTGACCAACTTCGGCGTGACTTGCTACATGAACTCGACCATTCAATGTCTCAGCGCGACCGTAATGCTTAGCAAGTTCTTCATTGACAACCGATTCCGGTTCTACGTTCAAAAGAATTGGAAAGGATCACAAGGCGTCATGCCTGGGCTATTTGCGAATCTGATTAGGTCGCTGTGGAAGAACGATGTGGAGGTGATCATGCCGACATCATTTCGCAATTTTTGCGGCCGCTTGAATCAAGAGTGGGCCATCGATCGGCAACAGGATGCCAAGGAGTTTTTTGACTTTGTGGTGGACTGTTTGCATGAGGACCTCAACATCAACTGGCAGAGGACTCCCCTCCGGCCGCTCACATTCGAGGAAGAAATGCAGCGGGAGCGGATGCCTGTGCCCAAGGTCTCCAAGATTGAGTGGGATCGCTACTGTCACCGGGAAGAATCCTTCATCTCCTCACTGTTTGCTGGCCAGCACGCCAGTCGACTTCGATGTACGACCTGCAAGCGGACGTCAACAACGTATGAGGCTTTCTACAGTATCAGTGTTGAAATTCCACCCACCGGCACAGGCGATATTTATCAATGCCTACGTAGTTACTGCCAGGAGGAACTGCTGAGTGGGGATGAAGTGTGGAAGTGTCCTTATTGCAAATGTGAGAGAGTGGCAACAAAGCAGATCATCATCACCCGGGCGCCTCAGATTCTGGTCATCCACTTCAAGAGATTTTCTGCGTCGAAAACGCAAAGCGCGCGCAAGATTCATACACCCATTGACTTTCCTTTGTATGGACTTCGGATGGATGATTTCGTCATCTCTGCGAACCCTGGATCTGCCAACGATGCCAGGGCAGCAGACATGACCTCTGCGACCACAGGGCCTTTCACGTATGATGCGTATGGGGTGTTACGCCATATTGGATCGACCATGGGGAGCGGACATTATATATCGCTGGTGCGGGATGCGCAGCGTCAATGCTGGCGCAAGTTTGACGATGACCGGGCGACCGACTTTAACCCACGCGATCTGCGCTTCAAGGACCGGCTGCAGAACGAACAAGCATATATTGTATTCTACGAGCGAGTTCCGGCGAAGTGAAACTGCCGTGAATTTGCATCTTGATGATTTTCGGTTTCGGATACGCCTTGAGCATTCTCTGCTTCGGAAATGAGAGGATTGTTTTGCTCTATTTGCAGGGAAATGACGGCCGACGGCAATGATACCTGATGATGATCCATAAATGATGATTTTGACTTGGCCTGTTTTCTTTTTTCTTTAGCCATGCATGTCTGTCCATGAGTCCACCAGCAATGTTATTGTGTATATAGAGGGAGCTGGGTAGATACTGTTGGAATGAGAAGTATAGAAGTTCCTGACAGGATAATTGTACACTTGTCATTCAACGGCCCCTATGGATTCTGGCCATATCCTCATACAACATTTCTTGTTGTAGTTGGCTTGTGATTGATTCCGCGGACGTCGGAACCAGGGCTATCCTCAGGCAGAAAGCGACGGAAGTCTAAGCACGCTATCCGAACAAATTTGCCGCAGTCGATCATCCCCGAGGTTATGGCTGTTGACCCCGGAACAGAGAGTGTTGGTCAACTTTCTGGGTTGCCTGTGACAATCATGAACATTAATTGGGGTAAACGGGTCTGTGGACTATCAAGCCACGGTTACGATTTACTACAACCTAGATTTTAGCGGAATAGATGCTCACTGTTGCATCTGAACTCCGTGCATAGTATGTATGTATCTGAATACTGGACTTTGCTGGCGATGAATACCATCGTGTTAGCTACAAATTGGCAAAATGTTTGGCCCCATAGAGGTACCTACAACCTACAACGACAATGAAGTACGAGTCTAAGGTACTCCGTAGGCAAGAACCGTCAAGTGGAGTAGCAGCCCAGCAGGCGAGATCTGGATTCCGGTCTCCATAAGGACAGCGGAAGACCATTCCGATTCAGTCAAGAGATGCTTTTGCTGATGGCCTGATTGGGAAGTATTATCCTGCAGCGCATGTCAGCGCTCTTCTTAGAATAGAAGTCCGAACAGTTCTTGACTCTTGACTATGGAAATCGAGGAAGCGAACACATGAATTACACGGAATATTATATAATCTGTCCTTAAATCTCGGGAAATGAGTAATAGAGGGAGATGAGAGGGGACGAGAAATAAGCGGCTTTTTATTCGCGGAGGGAGGACGGAGCCCTTTGTCTATCCGGCGCTATCAGACCACCTCTACTAGATATTTTTGAGTCCGGTACCCAGAGAGGTACGGAGTATTAGTAGTAGAGCAATACATAAGACAGCACAGTTGTATGAGCCCTTGATCTGATCGCTCAGAAGGCTCAGAAAGTGCCCGAGGAATAACCGGATCAGATCCACGGCAGTAAAGGAAGTGTGTGCCTGAGGTTAGGTTCTGGAAAAGCCAGCAGAAGAATCACAGGCCAACCCCAGTCAGTATCTTTCGGGATCGCCCAACTAAACTTCCCGCCGCCATTGGATTCTTCTTTTCTCCTCACCGAATCTCCTCCCAGTCCTCCCCCCCATTTTCCCTTTCTCTGTTTCAATCTTATCTGTCTATCTGTCTTTTGGCATTGCTTTGCTCCCTAGTCTCTCCTCAACCCTCAGTCAATTTTCCTATCTCTCCGTTGTCTGTTCCTGGTAAGTTTACTTTCTGTCGACGGCGTGTTTACTCCCCCTGTCGGAGAAGTACCTGAAAAGCAAAATGTTGGCCTTATCGTCCGACATCGTACGCCGACGGAAATGCTGACTGCTGACTGCTCGCATTTCCTTCTTCCCCTCTCATCTACTTTCCTCTCAGTCGCTACTGCTATTTTAGAAACTAACAATCGTCACCAATCCAGATAACCCGAATAATTTAATCACAATGTCCGCCTCCAAGGAATTCACCCTGCAGGAGATCTCCGAGCACAAGACCAAGAAGGATCTCTACCTCATCGTCCACGACAAGGTCTATGACTGCTCCAGCTTCGTCGATGAGCACCCGTACGTCTCATCTCCCCTTACCTCCTCCGGAAACATCAAATTAAACTGACTCGAAATCCCAGTGGTGGTGAGGAGGTCCTCCTCGACGTAGCCGGCCAGGACAGCACCGAGGCCTTCGAGGACGTCGGCCACAGTGACGAGGCCCGCGAGATTCTTGAGGGTCTGCTGGTCGGTACTGTGAAGCGCCTGGTAGGTTTCTGCTCATTCTAAGCCGTGTCTGACATGCGCGGAACCAAGCTAATTTGTCTGTCCTATTTAGCCCGGCGACCCTGCCCCCCGCGCTAAGCCTGCCCCCTCGACCTCTGCTTCCACAGGCGCTGCTTCCTCGTCCAGCGGGTTCGGCATGTACGCCGTCCTGGTTGTCTGCGCTGCCGTCGCTTACGGTGCCTACCAGTACCTCCAGGCCAATTCTCAGCAGCAGTAGATGTGTCTGCAAGGGAAAAGGAGGTCTGGAACGACAAATCAAAAAAAAATTTATTCACCGGAGAATTTATACAGGAGAGATACTGGTTTCGGTGTGACTGATTTTCTCTATCTGATGGCGATTCTGTTATTTCACAAGGGATTGCTGGGTGATGATACCCAAAGCAGATATTTCTGTTTACTTTCGCTGTCCTTGGTATCTCCCTTTTTTAGGGGATTCCAAGTCAGATTTTCGCGGACGTTATATGACCATACTTATGCCTACGGATAATATAGTAGAGGAGCGATTGGCTTCTGTCTTTTGTTTCTTTTTGCCCCCCTTTTTCTTCCTCTTACTATATCCCTTTGTCAAATAGACCGCGTTTGAATGTGTCTTGGTTCAGTTCAGATTCCCCCTCTTGCAGTGGTGACAAGTGGTATACTGGCTCACTCCTGCTCTCAACAGTGGAGTGCGCTATGGATGATCAAGGTAGACAGAAGTACGTGAATACAGCTTTGCTCAAAAAATGTAGAATAGAAGATACACAAAAAGAATGATAAATTTAAAACAAGAAAGAATAGAAAGTAGACACAATGCTGATCATGGAGTGGAATTTTATGGTATGCAGATGCGTAAAAGACCATCGTAAGGGCGTCCAAGGAGATAAATGCCCCCAAGCAAAATCAGGACATTCATTCCGAGAAGCGACGGCAAAAGAAGGATGAGCCTCATCTGGAGCCGCCGTTGAGGCCAGCGCGGACGGCGTCAAGGATCATCTCCTTTGCTTTCTCCAGTCCCTCTTTGCTGCCCTTGATTTCAATCGCCTCACCTCGAGCCTGGTCCTTGGGCACGTTGATCCGGCATCCCGTCTGTTTGCGGATAGCGTTGATCTGGCTTCCGCCCTGACCAACAACGAAACGGTATGTCTTGGGATCGGGGAGAATCAGATAGCCAGTCGCAGTCTGCTGGGATGCAGAAGCAATGGCTTTCTCCAAGGCCGACTTGGCTCTGGCCACATTGTCGCTACTTCCAATAAGCACCCATGGGATGGTCGCGGGTTGCGTTGGGTCTGGGGCGGCAGCGCTGTGATCGACAACCTTCCAGGAGTGAGCCTCCACAGAGTCGCTGGGCTCATCAGTGATCAATGGAAGGGATGACGCCCCGTTGGTCGTGGCGCGGGACTCCTCGGAAGCCGGTTTGGGTGGCACTTGCTGGCCGGCGTGGTCAACAGTAACTCGGTAGTCGTTGCGGAGGCGTCGGAAAAAGGCGCCATTGTCTGCAATAACGTGGTGCAGATGCCGAGGAACTTCGACTGTTTCACCCTGCTGATCCTTCAGCATGGCAAGAATATGCTCCTTTGCACCCTCAACAGCGTTGCTTGGGCCCTTCAGCTTGATATCGGACCGTCCAGAGCCTTGTTTGGGAATGTCCACGGTCACATTAAATTGCGATTCAATACCGCGTCTCGTCTCGCCTCCGCGGCCAATGAGCAGTCGGTGCTGTGCAGGAGGAATGTCGACAGTGACCGTCACCTGGTCTTCGCGTTCCTTTACGAAAGTTTCGATGGAAGCAATGATGTTCTCAACGACCTTGCCATTTCCTTCCAACTTGATGGTGGATTCACTGCTATCGGGCCGGGGGAATCTGACAATGCGCGACGCACTTCCGTCGGTAGGACCACCGGCTTCGGTAACGATCTTACGAATGTTCGCACCTGGGCATCGAGTCAGCTTCCAAGATGGACGAGATACTTGTATCATCACAAAACTTACCGCCAGCGCCGATCAAAGCCTTGTGATGCTTCTTGTCAACATCAATCGTCTTCGTGACAATAGCGTCAAATTCGCTGGAACGCTGCAGCAGAATCTTCTTTGCTTCCTCGACCTGCTGCTTTGTGCCCTTGATCTTTATCTGCACACGACCCGAAGCGTCGGGCGCGTCATTGGCTCCCGGAACGTCGATTTGCGCCCCGGTATCAGCGCGAAGCTTGTCCATCTCACGGCCACGCTGGCCGATCAGAGATGGGATCTGACTTTGAGCGACAGATACTGTAGCCGAGTGAGAGTGGTCAATGACCCACTGCAGCAGACTCAAAATCTCATCTCTGGCGGCATCCGCACCCTTGCTCGGACCCTTGACGATGACTTCATCAGGGGCCTGGTTGGGGCGGATAGGACGAGAGCCGCCGACTTCGCTAGAAGTGTCCGCCACGGATTGATCCTCGAAGCTAGGTGTTGCAACCGCCGCCCTTGGGAATTGAACGCGGACAGAGTAGCGGTCCTGCAGTCTGTTGACCTGGCTTCCCTTCTGGCCGATAAGTTCGCGGTGGTACTGTGCGGGGATCTTCAGAATGTGTGTTGTCTCATCCTCCAGTTTCTTTCCCAGATTGATGATGCGGGCTTTGGCAGCATCCGCTTTAGCCTTGGGTCCTTTGACTTCGACCTTGCCGTTGTCAACCTTGATGTCAACATCGAATTCCTCGCGAAGTTTGTTGATATTCTCGCCTCGCTTGCCAATGAGGAAGTTTGCGAACTTCTGAGGGAAGTCGAACGAGATTGTGTAGTCTCTTTCGCGGTCATCTTTCTCCTGCTCCACTACGAAGTCCTGCAGCTTTGACACCAACTCATCCACTTGACGGGATGGACCGCGCAGAGATACGTCACACTTATCATTACGAGCTTCTCCAACGAGAGCACGGACAGGAATCTGGTCATCACCCTTTGCCTGCTGTTCGCGGGCGATGAATTTGCGTACCTTCTCCTGGTACTTAGCAGGAACTTTAACGGACTTTGCAACGATATCATTCTGGTCTCCCAGCAGCTGCGTAAGGAAATCCTGTGCTTCCTGCAGGGACTTCTCAAAGGCAGCCACCTCGGCCGGGGATGGCCTCTGGCGCGGGATTTCGGGCAGCGAGTTGGCGGCGGACGGTCCTTCATAGACGAGAACAACATCGGAGCTATCCAGCTCATCGGGAATGAGAAGATGGACACCGTAATCATTCCGGAGCTTGCCGAGCCCATGGGACTCAAGATATGGGTGGTAGTAAGGATCGACAGAGACATAGCGAAGCCTTGCAGGAGGGTGAGCCTGAACCAAGTTCATGATGTCAGACCGTGCACGGATAGTATTCTTGCCGTCCCGCGAGTAAACCTCCCAGGTTACAGGCCCGTCAGCGCTAGGCGGGAGTGCAATACGAGCATCGTACGTCTGCTCCAATTGCCGAATGATCTGTCGTTGCTGAAGGTACCGGGTGAGGGCACGTGCGTGTGCATGAGGTCCGGCAGGAGCGTTGGGATGTTGACGGGACAAGTCAATGCTGGCCATTTGCATGCTCGTAGCAAGCTCCATTGCACGATTGATACCAGCCTCGATGCAGTCCTGCGGTCCGGTGATGGTGAGAAATTCACTGTCATCGGATGCCGGTGGTAGCACAATAGCACAGCCGGTATCAGCAAGGAAGTCATGAAGAGCATTGGCTCCGTCCCCGAGGATAAACTGGTGCTGCCCGCGGTTGATGGCCAACTGCCGAAGGGTTAGTCGCCTCTGAAGATCGGCGGCAAGCCTCTCGATTTCGGCGCGAGCTTCCTGTGCAGCAGTGCGCTCTCCAGTGATCTGAATGTGCTTATCAGAAGCTGGGACAAACTGCACACGGCCGGGCTCAGCCTCCTGCGGGGGAGGCTGGCTCTGCCATGTATCATACCGAGGCACATGCACTTGAGCCTTGGTACGTTCCTCGATGGCTTTCAGGTTCGCATTATGCGCACCCGCAATGAAGGGGAAAAATTCGGCTGGAATCGACTTGAGTCGCAGGCTCATGTTGGAGGCCCGCTCCTTGACAATAGCTTCAATTTCCCGGCGTGCCATCTCTGCCGCAACGGCGTCACCCTCGATCAGGACGTCTATCGTGTCGTTGTCGTCGTCGTCCTCCTTTGCGGCCGAGTCATCGGCGCGGGGCACTTGGACGCGTGCACCCGTCCGTTGCTGAATGTCTTGTACAATTGCACCTTGCCGGCCGATAATGTGGGCGCGGGCGGATGTTGGAATGGGAACGCGGACCGATTGCTACATTCTCGGGAGTTAACGAAAAACGAGGAACATCAACCAAGAAGATATCATAGCATACCTTGGATCCTACTTGCTGTGCAACCTCCTTGAGAGCCTGTCTTACGGACTCGACCGAGCCTTTGCCCTCAAAAATGATCGAGCCTCCAGGGCCACCCCGCATATCGACAGTGGCCTTTGAGCGCCTGGAGATGTCACGGAGAATATCCTTCAGGGGCTTCTTGAGCTGTGCTCGCGGCATCATCTGAGAGGGCGCTAAACGAAGCTGCTCCATGTGTTTGCCGGGAAGACTCATGATTCTAGGGACATCGCCCGCTGCTGATCGATAACTGGTTAGAGCAAGCCGCAATACATACAGGGCGACAGAACAACATACTCGCTTGTGGGCGTCCAGCGGCACCGTTGGCAAGAGCAGCTGCGGCAGAGGGCCTGGCACCCCAAGTGGCTGCAGCAGGTGCCTTGGGCTTAGGGCCACTTCCCAGGGCGGGGAACAGCTCCTCGGAGCGGACATCAAAAGCAGGCGACTTTTTAGGAGCCACATTGGGAGCCGAGGGTGTAGCGGCGACTGCTTCCTCGACTGCAGCTGTGGGTTGGGCGGGAACAGTCTGTTGGTCCTTTCCCAATGATGGAGGAGGATGCAGCAGATCCTCTTCGTCCACGGTATCCTCCACCGTCACCTTATGCGCCTCATTGCGGGCATGCTCCTCCTCCAGCATGGCTGCAAGGGACTTGGCCCCACCGTTAACATCACTGCTCTGTACTTGAGAAGCCATCATCAAATATCGTCAATTGACACCGAGAATGAGAATTATGTACTCGAGATGGGAGGGTAAGGAGAAAGTCTAATAGGCAAGCCTGTTCGATGCATAAATTAGTACGTGATCTCAGTCCAGGAAGAAGCCGATGCAGGAACATTGATCATACCAGAGCAAAGATAGCACCGCTAATAAACAAAGTGTAAATGAAACTGACAAAGAGTTTCTAATGATATCGGTAGCCAAATAATGTATCCAAAATGTCTGGAGAAGAAGAGTAGAGACCAATTGCTGATCTGTGGAGGCTAAGAGGTAAAGGGACAGTGCATCACCAAATTAGCGGGGATGAGGATAAATAAAAAGACAATTGAGGGGAAATGTGATCAAGAGAAAGAGAAGAGAAGAAGGATGAGTGAGGAGAGAAGAGGAACGAGCACGAAAGGGAAGTCAATGCTCGTGCTTGACGGGCAATGATGACAGTGATGATCAGAATAATTTGGGGGGAAGAAGAAGAGGAGGAAGAGGACAGACAGCTCGATTCGCCGAAGTACTCTACTAGTGGAAAGGCCGGGGGTGAATTCCTGTTCGGGGCGCTCGAGGGCGGAGCCGACAGAGAGCCTCATCCCTCCCACCAGTCGTACTGAACATCCAATATCGTCCCCTGTTTAAATATACATCTATAGGGCTAACTCATCTCTAAGCATTTTATTTCATTCTACTGAGTATGGATGAGCTGACATCAATCAATCCTCTCAATTGGATGTTTGGGAACTGAACACGGTGCGGGTACAGAACGTGTTGGCCTCAGGCTGCCGCCCAGAGGTTGTGTCTGCCAAGTCCACCCACCATGATCACAAGAGAGAGAGGATGACGAAGAAGCATTGGTGTTGTTCGCCTAGATGCCAGGAACTGAATAAAGGTAGAATATCTCATTCCATGCTCTAAGGGCAACCTTCTGTGTTTTATGTGAATCTATGGAGGTCTAGAATTACTCATCAGAATAAAGGATAGGTTGTAGTGGACCATGTATATATATCCCCAACATCTGCTCATTGTTCACTGGATAAGGTTGTCAAATAGGGAAAAAGAGAAAAACCGAGCGTCGAGAGATTGGTATCTACTGCTCGAATCTCAGTAAATAGATTAATACTGTACGAATCGCTTTGCGGCTGCTGCACATTCAAGAGATGTTAAACATCGTAATCACTTGCATCAATCTTCCATACATATATTGATACTTTGCACCCAATAGACTGAAGCAACTGCAAACCAGTCAATTCCTCTCACTAAGCCATCCAACAATGCTGAAAAAAAAGCACTTCGGCTTGCCAAAACTTACCTTTATCTACCACGAGGACCATGTTCCCTCTCCTAATCTAATGCGGGAAGTGCTCGCACAAATAGATTCATAAGGGGTCCCCTACAGAATATCCTATGGACAGCTTCAATGATTGCAGGAAGGGGACGCATAGAATATAAAGAGTGCCCATCGACACGTGTGTTAAGCTGTTGCAATTAACAACATGAAATTATCAGTCTAGCAAGTGGTTATGGCCTCGGGAAAGCGTAGACTACTAAAACCGATCAGGGGGTCTGATCCTGCACTTGATGCTGCATGAGCCTTCCTCGTGTATCCTACGGCTCGTGTCAAATACTGTCCTCTATATACTAAGGTAGATCGCTTTTTTCACCGAATATCACTGACGATCAGCTTGCTTCTCGAGCTTCTCAAAGAGTGGTACTCATCGAAACCCACAGCTAAGGTTTTCGGTTCACCCAGCCAGTGGCCGAGTGGCGAGTGCACCCACGGAGACATGCTCCCGAAGGCCAAGCCTGGCCGCGTGCAACCCAAAAGCTTAAGTAGAACAGGCAGGTGATAACAAATTTACTTGCGTGAACAGACCAGAAAAAAAAGCTGCCTTCGTTATCAAAATTGACTCAATTCCTGTCCTTGGTATCCGGACACTCAATCATATCTCACGACGATTTAGGTCCGCACTCACGAGTGGCGCGAAACAGTAAAAAATGGGAATAGTGCAATGTTGGCCGTTCGGACTTTGGAGACTAGACTTGATGGATCATGGATTAGCTCTGGGCCACTGCGAGACACACAGACTGTGGTCTCGTGGAAGTTGACGGGGGAACATCAACGAGATAATGCCAATAGCCCCACAAATCGTCATCCAATCTTCGGGAAAAAAAAAAAAAAAAAGTTGAGAAGATAGCAGAGATTGACTTCCGCGTCCTGACCGGACAGCCCAAGCTAAGCTCACTCCCCGATTTAAAAGTTGTCACGCCCGTCCTGTGCAAAGGGTAGGGAAAAGGCTTGTGGGGGACGCTGTCTTGGAGGCTTCTTGCCAATTCCAACCTGCCTATATACCCTCGACATGGATCCACGCGGTCTCAATGCAGAAGAAAAGGCTCACCCTGAGCCAGCCTCCATCCCAGTGGAAAATCAAGAGCCAGTCAAACCGCGTGGCTTGCTCTCTCGAATTCGCTACTATGAAGAGGTGCTGGATCGCAAGTTGGGAATTGAATCACACAGTCTTGACAGGGTTCTTCCGGAAAATCGTAAACCGCCCAACTCCCTGACGATGGCTTTCATGTGGGCGTCTGCTACGATCAACATCAGTTGTTTTAGCACAGGGTTCTTGGGAAAAGAATTTGGATTGTCTTTGGGACAGACCATTGCTATCATCATCTGTGCGACGTTCCTTGGTGCCGCTGTGACGGTTCGCATACCTTTTCCTATTTCTCTGGATCTTCCTAGAACGATTTGCTCTTCCCCTTTGGGTTTGCAGCGGCTTACATTTACCCCTTAGGGCTGGTGCGCCACTATGGGCCCTGGTACTGGCCTTCGTCAGGTTGCGATCTCTAGATATTCTTTAGGATTCTATCCTTCATCCATTATCGCTGCGTTGAACGTGATCGAGCAACTCGGTTGGGCATCTGTCAACTGCATCACTGGCGGTCTTGCCCTCAGTGCCGTTTCCGATGGCCGCGTGTCGATTGCCGTGGGCGTGGTCATTGTTGCGTGTGTCAGTTTTCTCTTCAGTTTCGTCGGTCTCAGGGGAGTCCTGATGTATGAGCAATACGCTTGGATCCTATTCTTCATCATTTTCATGATCATCTACGGCGAGTCTGCGCATCGGGCCAACCTAGCCGCCCCTGCTACAGTTACCGGTCTCACCAGGTCGGGAAATGCTCTGACCTTGATCGGTGTGGTGTACGGCTCCAGCGCATCCTGGAGCTCCATTGTCTCGGACTTTTACGTTCATTACCCCGTCAACACCCCCAAGATCAAGATCTTCCTATACACCACTCTGGGCATCACGATTCCAACCTGTATCGGAATGCTGCTTGGGGCTTGCATCAGCTCGGCTTTGGATACGAATCCTGAATGGGCTGCCGCCTACGAGAACGGTATCGGGGAGATTCTCAAGACAATTATCTACCCTAGAGGATTTGCCAAGTTCCTCTTGGTCCTTCTGGTCCTGTCTGGAAGTATGTGGTATTCTTTCAACTAACTCCATTCCGCTTCAGCATGACTTTTCGCTAATATACTCTTCAGTTGGTGTCAACTGTATTGCTATCTACTCAGGTGCGCTTTCCGCGCAGCTTTTTGCCAAGCCCTTTGCAAAACTTCCACGGATAGCCTGGTCGTTCCTCGTGTTCGTCTGCATTCTCCTTCTCGGTATCGCTGGTCGAGACCATCTGTTGGATGTCCTGGAGAACTTCCTGTCACTGCTGGGCTACTGGAACACCTCTTTCTTCGTGATCTTGTTCACTGAGCACTATCTATTCCGCGGGGGTAGCCTCTCCAACTATGATCTTGATGCGTGGAATACACCGTCAAGAATGCCTGTCGGCTATGCCGGACTTACTGCTTTCCTATGCGGTGCCGCTGGATGGATCGTTGGCATGGTCGAAACCTACTATGTAGGTGCTATTGCGAAGATGATAGGTCAGGATGGAGGAGACGTTGCCAATGAGTTAGCGTTCGTCTTCACCTCAGTTACTTATATCCCTCTAAGAAAATTGGAACTCAAATATGTTGGGAGGTAGATGGGGTCGACCTTCCGCAAACCGCTTGTGTATTATGAGCAATCCATTCATATTCTGAACTGTGTCCCTGGTTGCAATAGTAGCTTGGGGAGGATTGAGCAAGCCCATTACTAAAACGGGACCGGAAGCCATGACATACAGTGTATACTGTGGACTTGTGTCCAAGTCAGAAGGCATGAGCTGACAGGACTTTTGGGGTGTCATGTCCACCACAGTCGTCCAGCATTACCTTCCTTGCAAGCTCGCCAGACCTATGGCATGTGGGGATTCGATGACCGAGCTCATGGAGATAACAGTGTATGTAAACCGGAGCAGTCCCGGTAACAGTACAATGGTGAGCGCGGTCGGTTCTATGTGATGCAACCCATCCGGGGAATCAGTCCGAGGTTGAAGGTCCAGTACAGGACTGTATATGGGGAGATCCGACTTTGGGGAACAGATCCGCAGGACTTGCCACGAGGTTCCGGAGAGCGCAGCAGATGTGCCAATTCTACCATATTGCCCTGGTCTTTTCCCTGTTTGAGAGCGCGGCTAGATCTTTTAATGACATTGACTCTAGAATATCACCAGTATCCAGGGCCTATATCGGCTCCTGATCGACAGATGTAGTTGGCTATTCGGCCAAGAACAAATTTAAGATTGTGCGTAAGCTGACGACGACGATGCCGGTGATGGTTGATGCAAAGCTACCGTAGGCCAATGGGATTAGAAGGGTGTCCCCCGTTGTGTCCTTCCTGGAGACCTGGTGAGCATACAGTAAAACTACCTACTATTTACTAGTAGCTTACCGATAGTACTACTTGGATACCTGATGACCTGGCAATCTGTAGAATGTGAGATGAATAGGAGCTGGAGCAGGACTTGCCCTGTTTAGGGCAGCCGAAGACAAGAATTGCGGTTCTATAGCTTTCATCTCTCAAAACAGGGAGGATCATCAATGCCACTTATTCATGATTCTACTGCTGGCGAGATTGAACGAGCGAATCCGAGAGAGACACGGTTATGCCAATGCTGGGGTCCAACCTGTGACTGGGATACAAGCATAGACGCAAGGGGGAAGGGTGTTCACACATCCGGACGATTCAAAACGATGGTGTACCTGCAGAAGGAAAAGCCGTACCTATGTAACTGCCTAGGATATTCCTTGGGAGTGTCTATTTAACTGCTTGCCTGTCTCGACCTTGGATGACTGTCGAGATCAAGGAGAAAACCAGTGGGTGATGACGGAACGCGGGAGAGGTCTGAGCACCCTAGATTTTGTCCTACGGATGGTTGAAAATTGGCCGAGTTTGATTGTACAGAATTTCTGACTTTCTCCAGACATATCAGCCCGTGGATTAATTAGGAGGTATGTTCTGAGTTCTGGCAGATTTTGGCCACGACGTATGTTGCTTTCAAGGTCAAAGGAAAGGTAAAAGGAAAAGAAAATGGTAAAAGAAGACGAAGCCGACTCCGCAGTTCATATTGACTCAGGACCACTAACGACATCATCTGTCTCAGTCTCCCAGACACTCAAAAGTAGATCCCCCAAACTTAGCAACAGGAAAGTTCTAGACACATCATCGTCATCGCCATTCTGGTCGTCTGTGGCTGCTTCGATACCAGCATTGAATTATTTTCTGGAGAACGGCTTCGCACGGTATCTTCCGTCCCTTGTGGCTGTTTCCCCTCAAAACATATTCACAACAGCCCGATTTTCAATGGTATCAGACTGTAACATAGGGTCGAACAGCATATCTAGGTACACCTTCAGCAGTCAACAATTCAATGGGCCCTGAAGCCCTCAGCAGAACATCGCACCCATCACGTCTCACTCTTCAAGGACGTTGGTAGCTTGCTGGTTGGAAGGCGGGGTACAATGTACAATCTGTGGCTTTGTGCCCAGCTTCAATCAAACGTCCTAAAAGGAAGAAAGAGACATTATCCATGGTCCATGATGTGTCTATCAACCTACCCGTACTCCCTTACCAATCATCAGGATGATAATTGCTGGTACGGATGCAGTAATTGGCTACTGCCGAAACAAAAGTACATCTTTGGATACCTAAAAGAAAGAACCTAAGGTAGTTTAAACTTCTAGAACTAATTATAGTTCTGTTCTGTAACATGACTGAAGTCTTTGTGCGAGGATATCCAGCCAAGAGTTTCCCTCGATAGGTCAAGCAAGTGGCTACCATACCGAAATGTTCATTCCGTCCCGTCACCATGATATGGGGTGACTTTCCTAGGTCGACCATTCAATACAACTCTTATCAAACTACCCTGTAGATAGAAGAGGACTGGTAAATATCACCGCAAGGATCGATAAAATAACTCATGATTAGACTTCTACAGGACTCTCTACGGGTAGAATTGTATCCCGGCTGCTGTGCTGGTCTAGCTAGTCAAGGCAATTTAACTCAATCACTGGCTCCAAAATTCGAGAATTCAGGATCAAGGATAATAATAATAAGAAGAAATTTCCGCTCATCTATCCCCAACTTTTAGCACATTGTCACTTGGCTGGAACTTGTCTGCATCATCATTATCATCATCATCGCCATCATCTATTCATCCATCCATCCAACCCCCTGTCTGGTCGTTGTTGGATGAGTGTTATTCCTTCTTGTCATCCCCCTTGGTGCACTACTGCAGATCGGTGTGCTGAGCTGTCGGGCTTATGCATTTTTCCTGCAACCTGCTGGTTTGATCTCTCACACTCGGCTTGCATTTACTACCTATTCTCCTTGCCCACCTTAGATGATAGATACGTATCACTGCTTCTTTCGCTTCTGCCCTTGTAACCTAAAGTCCCAATTTCTGTTACCGCCTATGTCAGAGGCCTCTTTGCTGTGACTGATCCAGCGGCTCTCCACGTGCTAACCGCTGGTTATTGTGGTCACGGCTAGCCCGCGGCAGCTTCTTTCGCTCCCTCTATCTGGGTTTTCATCCCGTCCCGCAAGTCACTCGATCTTTGCAGCAACACAGCGGTACGCCTTTTTGCCCCCCTAATTTTTCCGGGAAGGTCAATCAATAATCATATCCATCAAGATCCATACATATATCCCTTGCACAAACCAGCGACCGCCAAAAAAGATACTGAAGGGATATCCAGGAGCACCGCCTCACCTGGTGGCTTTCCCCACCTTCTTCCAATCGAGCCACTCAAGCATACCTGTCACCCACCTTGTCACTACACATCAATTCGCCGGACCCCCCCTCCTAATCGCACATCATGAGCAACGACGGTTTTTCGTCTTTAAAATTCAGACGAACGTCTAGCAAACTGCAAAAAGACCCTCCTAGCTTCTCCTCCCGCATCCTTAGAAGTCAGCAGAGCAACACGTCACTCAAACGACACCCCTCGGCGCCTGTCTACCCCCGTTCCTCTGTCAGTGGCAGTCGAGAACATTCGCGCACAAGGTCCAACGCATACGGCTCCTCTTCATCCTCACTCGAGCAACACAGTGGGGGTCCATCTCCTGTCCTTGCTGGCGGCGACCCCAACAATTCCTTTTTGAACAAGTCCCGCCCGGGGCGATTTTCTTTCAATACCGACCCCAGCTCTGATGAATTGACCGGTTCCCCGTTTGATTCACGGGGCATGCTCAGTGCATTGGAAGAGAACACCGCAGAGTCCGAGAAAAATCCTCCGCCGCAACCGCCGAAATTACGATCCTACCACACCAGCCCCGATTCCCGCGGACTCAGACAGTCGGCGAGTTTCACCGCTTTACAGAACCGTATGGATGCCTTCACTCAGAAAAGCGAAAATGATCAATCAGCAAACACGAAGAGGCACTCGGACGAGGCAAATGGAACAAAGGTTTTTGGGCGGAGTAAGAAGAGCAGCTTTTCGAGCTTTGTCAACAGTATGTTAGGGTCTCCCCGAGGGATCAAGATCTCCGCCCCCGAAAATCCTGTTCATGTCACCCACGTGGGCTACGACAACCGCACCGGCCAGTTCACTGGGTTGCCGAAAGAATGGCAACGGCTCCTGCAAGAAAACGGCATCTCCAAGAAGGAGCAGGAGGAGCATCCTCAAACCATGGTCGACATTATGCGATTCTACGAGAAAAACGCTCGCGGAGATGACGAAGTCTGGCACAAATTCGACCACGCCTATGCTCATCATCAACCTACCGCGAACACACCGGGCCCCCAGCGAAACTCGCCTCCAACGAGCCCTCGGTTCCCGCAGAACCACGAAGGCAGTTTTGAGAATCCGCGCGCCCCTCCTCCAATACCCCGTGCAGCGCCCGCGGTTACTCAGGCGATGTCCCCACCAATGGGTGGGCTTGTTCCCAACCGAGCACCTCCGAAGCCTCCTGCTCCGGCTAACATGACACCTGCTCGACCGGCACCGCAGCCCCCCGTGGCACGGCCGCCTCAAGACGCATATGCCAACCAATTCGGCACGCCTCCCATCCCGGAATCTGAGCCTTTGCCGTCCGAGGCACAGCGCAGCCGGTCAAATTCGAAGACCAACGGTGCGCAACCGCAATGGGCGCAGCCCAGTGCCATTGCTTCGCCAGCTCAGTATCAGCAGCAGCAGGAGCAAGCGATGGCTGCCGCTCAACAAGCGATCGTACAGAAGCAACTGGAGCGCAGCCGAAGCCAACGTCAACAGCAATCACGCGGGCCAGAACCCAAACAGCCCACGCAAATGGGACATACGCAGCTCGCCAATGATCATACTACCGCGTTGCAAGGCCCTCAGAAGGCGCAGCCCGTTCCAGCAGCTCGTCCTCGACAGCGCGCTCGTCAAAGTAATGCTGTGGACGTAAGGGCGCGGTTGCTTGCCATCTGTACTCCAGGTGATCCGACGAAGCTCTACTATAATCTGAACAAGATTGGCCAAGGAGCATCGGGCGGCGTTTACACTGCTTATCAACATGGCACGAACAACTGCGTCGCAATCAAGCAAATGAACCTGGACTTACAACCCAAGAAGGAGCTTATAATTAACGAGATCCTCGTCATGAAAGACAGCAAACACAAAAATATTGTCAACTTCCTCGACAGCTACCTCCATGGCTTGGATCTGTGGGTGGTGATGGAATATATGGAGGGCGGTAGTCTGACTGACGTGGTTACCTTCAATATAATGACTGAGGGACAAATTGCAGCTGTGTGCCGAGAGGTAAGCTTACCATGGAGAGGTACAAAGCCTGTGGGATAATGCTGACAGCCAGTCAGACTCTGAGTGGATTGCAGCACCTCCACTCAAAGGGCGTCATTCACCGGGATATCAAGTCAGACAATATCCTTCTCTCCTTGGATGGCAACATCAAGCTGAGTAAGTCAATTCATAACCCCGTTGCGATTTACCTCCGCTAACAATGCGAAGCCGATTTCGGTTTCTGCGCCCAAATCAATGACTCACAACACAAGCGAAACACCATGGTCGGCACCCCGTACTGGATGGCTCCAGAGGTCGTCACGAGAAAGGAATATGGCCGCAAGGTTGATATTTGGAGTTTGGGTATCATGGCGATCGAAATGATTGAGGGCGAGCCGCCATATCTGACTGAGTCACCCCTGCGAGCCCTGTACTTGATTGCCACCAATGGCACACCAACCATCAAGGACGAGCATAACTTGTCGCCCGTCTTTCGCGATTTCCTGCATCTTGCGCTCAAGGTTGATCCCGAGAAGAGAGCATCGGCCCATGACTTATTGATGGTATGTCCACTCGATCCCCACCTTCGAGGTCTTCTTGATACTAATGTTGATCAATTTAGCATCCTTTCATGTCCCTCTGCTCCCCTCTATCCCACCTGGCGCCGCTTGTGAAAGCTGCGCGCATGAGTAGAGCCCAAGAAAAAGCTCAGAAAGGGGGCGCTTGATCTCTTCTCATATGGCTGTCTTTCTATATGTGTCATGTCTTTGTCTTCTCTCCTTAGATACCCCTTGCTCCTGATATTCCTTATCTTGCTGCATTATGATATACTGGTACTGCATTAATGGCAGAATACTTCTGATGTCTCTTTTCTTCGCTGTGTCCTTTCCCGAGCTTGGATGTCATAGATGGCAATGACCAGACCGCAATTGTTCCACCGTCTTCTTTTCCCTTACCCCTCCTTCCTATCTTCAGCCCTGCTAATACCTTTATTTCATTTGATGTTCGGGTGCTTTGTCTTGAAGCAATGACCTTCCACCCCGTCCTACTTTCTACCTCTCCACCGTTCTTCGGGCGCTGTAGCATGGCATGTGCGCCTGAAAGGGGTGTACTTCATTGCATCGAATGATGTCATGTGCCTTAGCTTCTATTTTTCTGCTGTTACAGCTACGTGCCGATGCTCATGTCTCGACTGATTTGTGTGTGAGCTTGATTGAAGTATTTTGAGCTTGTTTCTTGAGCCTGTACTATCTCTGTAGACTTTGCCTGCTGTACTCGGTCCTCGTCCACCCTCTCTTTCCACTGGTTTATCTGATGCTCTGCTTATAGCCCGTTTTCTTGACGACGGGCCATTTTGACTCAACCACACGATAGCTATCCGAAAAGTGTACAAACCTTTCTTTGCTGATGTTCATTGCAGAAGGAGATACTTTTACTAGTCAATGCAGCGACTAAGAGCGAGAACTTGAGCATCTCTAGTTTCTATAGTGCTCATGGCAATGCAGAGTCATGCAATATGATTTCCTATATACTGATTAACTCAAGAAATATTGCTCAAAAGTGTTGATAAGGGACGTAGATGGCATGAGGAGCAGTCCAAGGCACATAGGATTATGGTTTACTGCATCTGGCAGACTTTTAGCACGTGAAGCTATCAAACTGAAAAATATTGTGCTACGGAGTCGGACATCGTCATATTTGGAGGCCTGTCCCCTGCCCTGCTGACTCAGGTGGAGCAGGCACTGCCCTGCGGCTGCGGACCATCGTCACCTGTTTTGCATCAGGTTGCAGCCATTACACTTTGCACTCACTTCCTCAACTGTTTTTGAATCGGAATTTCTGTCTCTCTTCCAGTGAGAGCTATTTAACTAAGCCTTTCGCGATATCTGAAATATCTACTACCCCTCTCACGCCTTAACGATTTGCACATACCGCGACCGAACCGTTACCCCCGCACTGTCAGGCGGACCGCACCCCAAGGAGCTATCTACTATCTAGCTACCTATCATAGCTGACGCCGACGGACTGAACCACTGCCGCTCAAACATCGACAGTAGGGACTTTCGCCTCGATTCCTTGAAGGCATCTTATATACAGGTCTCTTCGAATATCTCTGCGTCGGCATTTCATTGAGTCGAAAAGAGCAGCTCATCTCCGACACAATTGTTCTGCCTGGGCGGGAGGATTGAGACAAGAAAGGAATAATGTTTCGCGCACAACAGAACGCATTTGATGATGCGGTCGGTAAGTATTGTATTCTGTGAACAAGTTGTGTTCAGGTATACTGCATGTTATCGGAGATCGCTGACGGCTTTTTGCTTCTACAGCTAAGGCGACGGACGAGAACCTGACCTCCGAGAACTGGGAGTATATCCTCGTATGCGGCCCTCTTCAATTTCGTGGCTGCGTCGAAAAGGAGAAGCTAATATCGGGTGACTAGGATGTCTGCGATAAGGTTGCTGCTGAGGAATCGGGGTAGGTTTGCTACTAGGCGTTGCTTCGAGTCCGCAACTGCAGTTGACGCTGATGGATCTTCTCAAAAGGGCTAAGGATGCCGTTGCTGCGATGATCAAGAGATTGGCGCACAGAAATGCCAATGTGCAACTTTATACCCTAGAGGTTTGCGCTCCTTGCGAACGTGGAATAATTGCTTTCGTTGTCTGACTCCCGGCTTCTGTCTAGCTGGCCAATGCATTGGCTCAAAACTGTGGCCCGAAGATACACCGCGAACTCGCGTCGAGAAGTTTCACTGATGCTCTCCTTCGCCTCGCGAATGACCGGGTGAGCTCCGCGCGCTGATTTCTTAAGGATCGTACTGACAGGACAACCTGCAGAACACCCATCAGCAAGTCAAGCCAAAGATTTTGGAGCGCATGCAGGAGTGGGCGCAGATGTTCGCCAACAACCCGGATTTCGGAATCATGGAGCAGGCCTACATGAAGTTGAAGACGCAGAGTATGCCTACGGAACACCAAAGCTAGCTATGATGGCAGGACTGACCTCGTTTTCAGATCCGAATTTACAGCCTCCGTCTAAACCCGGGAAACGAGAGATCACCGAGGCGGATCGCCAGAAGGAAGAAGAAGAATTGCAGATGGCGCTGGCTCTTTCCATTAGGGAGAAGCCCAGCGCGGCCCCTGAGCCTAAAGCGGAATCAAGCACGTCTGCCTCCGCACCGGCCAGCCAGACCCAGGCAGTGACGTCGCAAGCGGTTCCTCCAGGTACTTCCGCAGCCACCGTCTCCCGGGTCAGAGCATTGTTCGACTTCCAGCCTTCCGAACCGGGTGAATTACAATTCCGGAAAGGGGACATTATTGCAGTGCTCGAGTCCGTTTACAAGGACTGGTGGAAAGGCTCATTAAGGGGCCAAACTGGAATTTTCCCTCTGAACTACGTGGAGAAACTGCCAGATCCAACGGTAGAAGAGCTGCAGAGAGAAGCCCAAATGGAGGCGGAAGTGTTTGGGCAAATCAAGAATGTTGAGAAGCTTCTTACGCTTTTGAGCACTCGTAGCTCGGAGTTGAATGTGCAAGACAACGAGGAAATCACGGCTTTGTACCACTCGACATTGTCAATTCGGCCCAAGTTGATTGAGCTCATCGGAAAGTATTCGCAAAAGAAAGGTATGTCGATAATGACACCGGGTTGCAGTTCCTTTGGCTAATGTCTACTAGATGAGTTTACGCAGCTCAATGAGAAATTCATCAAAGCCCGCCGAGACTACGAATCTCTCCTGGAAGCGTCCATGTCGCACCCTGCACAACCCCAGTATGGTCGACCCGGCCAGACTGCGTACGGATACCCTGGACCTGCCGCGCCTCTTGGTTATCCACAAGGTCCTCCACAGTCGGATCCTCAGCGGTACTTCAGCCCACGGCCGCAGGACCAGACGCACATATATCCTCCAACGTCACACTCACCTGATCCACGCGGCCGCACTCCACCTGCTGGTCCATCCTTCCCACAGCACCAGCAGCCACCGCCAGACTCATACCAGCCTGTCCACCACCGTCCAGAATCCACATATGACAACCCGCAAGAATTAGGTACTTCTGTATATGATTCCCCTGTCGAACATCCGTCTTCAAGTCAGCGGTTACCCTATCCTCCCTCTGGCGCACAAGTTCCACCTAGTGTCCACCAGCAGTTCCAGCATCAGCAACAAGAGTACCCGCCTTCAGGCTATCCCCCCGAGGACGCATCCAAGCCTCCTACTGCCGGCTTCGCCTCACAGTCTCCGCAACAGACGCTACAACAACCTCCCTACCCTACGGCACCCGCTGCTCATCAACCGCCTCCATCGCACCAGCCACCACCAGTCCCCAGTACGGCGTCGAAGCCAACCCCGTATCCTTCATTGACACCTGGAACACCCAGTGGAGGGGAGTATCAGGCCTACAATCCATCGCAAGCTGGCGCAGTCAACTCGAATCCTAATTCGTACTACCGATAATGGTACGTCCGACCAGCAGGGGACCTCTTCGTTGTGTATCTTTCTATGAGCCTCATAGCTTTTTGTTTGTTTCACGTTCGTGAAGTATAATGAGCTTCTGCGTGGCTTGGTTTCGTGCAAAACACTTCATGTTGGCAATTTCTGAATCGTATATTCACACTCAAATCTTAACTACAATTGAAAGCATGCACAAGAAGTGCATGCGTTCAGTAAAATGATAAAAACAGCCATTGAACGATAGCAGCGTACACATTTTCGGTAGGAAGCCATATTCAGGAAGCTAGACCTAATCGGGGTCACTGTCTAGAAGCATTTTCACGTGATGCCATGGTCACACATCGTCAGGTAATTGTTGTCCTCCAGCATAACAGTTGCCTGGAATCTTATCAGATACGATTCTCTGATCCTTCCATTCACTCTAAGATCAGGATGACTAGTCAATGGTATCAGTAACAGTGCGATCCCGTCTTTCGACCCATCATCGTGCCATAATCTTGAACAAGAAGTCGTCTCAAATCAGCTTCCCCGCAATCGCGCCTCTACCGAACGATGTCTTTGTTCGCCGTACTCCCGGATGGACAGAATCATATCGTTCTCTAAACCACGAGCGTTCTTTCTTGATTGGCACACATAAATTTGTTATCGAGTCTATCCCATCTGGGATGCTTAGGCCATGGAGGCCGATTGGGACGAATTGTCGCGCATTCCGGTGCCTCCTCCAAGTCCGCATGGCCTGCCGACCGTCGCGACGACGATAGCATTCGACGATGTGTCAGAACTACTTTGGGCCGGCAATGAGTTTGTAAGTTTTGCTGGTTCTGGGGTTTTACTTCCGATGCTGATATATGGCCGTGGCTACTAGGGCCGAATCACCTCGTTTTACGGTCCCGAGCTGCAACGCTACACTTCTGTTCGCGCTCATCCGGTATCAGATGGCCCGGTTCGACAAATTCTATTCCACGAGAGGGGCGTCATATCGTTATCACCAAAGAGTGTGCACATGATTACCCGACGTGGACTCACGCAATGGCATATCAGTCACGAGGAGATGACGGATCTCTACTGTATGAGCTTCACGGCGCAGCTTAACAAGATCATTGTCGCGGGATGTCAGAGGGCGATGTTTACGATTGACATTGACAAGGGAGTTATTGTCGACAAGCTGCCTACAGATCACAATTATACTATGATGAAGAAGAGTCGGTATCTCTGTGCCGCGACGGATACGGGATCGGTCAACGCGTTGAGCCTGACGGATTTTCGGGTGGTGAAGTCTTGGAAGTCTCATGGGACGGCAATCAATGATATGGATGCTCGCAACGATCTGTTGGTCACCTGCGGCTTCTCGGTCAGACACCTGGGATCCCCGATCGTTGACCCTCTGGCCAACGTATACGACTTGAAGACCCTTTCGCCGTTACCTCCCATCCCTTTTCATGCTGGAGCTGCGTACGTGCGCATGCATCCGAAGCTATCCACAACGAGCTTTGTTGCTTCTCAGACTGGCCAGCTGCAAGTGGTTGATCTGATGAATCCTAATGCCATCAACCTTCGCCAAGCCAATGTATCTTTCATGCTGGGGATTGACATTTCGCCATCCGGTGAAGCTCTGGCTATTAACGATGCGGAGTGTTCCATCCATTTATGGGGCTCGCCATCTAAGATTCATTTTAATGAGATGAGCAAGGAGGTCGAGTTCGCAGATGTCGTTCCTCGACCACCTCCCCTCGACTGGTCTCCAGACACGCCATTGAATATGATTGGGATGCCATACTATCGTGAACGGTTGTTGTCTGCGTGGCCTAGTCACCTTGTGTTCGAAGTCGGCAGTCCCCCCGCGCCCATCGACCAGAGTCTCATCCCCTATCTTCGCCCTGCAGAAATGGGGCATTACGCGCCGAACCCGAAGAAGACACGGCGTTATCAAGTCGAAAATACCCGTGCGCTGACGACCGCCGAACCAGCTCTTATCGCTCCCAAGTTCTTAAGTGAAAAGGCAAGGGAGCAGAGCAAATTCAAATCGGAAGCCTCCGTGAGCGACACGGCGGAGGCCCTCGCAGGCGCGAAGCTCAATGGAGAAGCCGAAGACGATCCTCTACTCAAGTACAGTAATGTCGAAATCAAATACAGTCGGTTTGGTGTGGACGACTTTGATTTTAGGTAAGAAGATTTGGACGCCTTTGATTTTGAGAAGACTCATCCAATATTGCGGCAGATTCTATAACCAGACCACCTTTTCCGGGTTGGAAACACACATCGCCAACTCCTTTACGAACGCGCTCCTCCAACTCCTCAAATTCATTCCTCTTGTGCGAAACCTCGCACTTCACCACGCAGCGAGCACCTGTATATACGAGACTTGTCTCCTGTGCGAGATGGGGTACCTGTTCGATATGCTTGAGAAGGCCAATGGACAGAATTGTCAAGCCACAAATCTTCTGAAAACTTTCAGCAGCTATCGAGAAGCTTCGAATCTTGGCCTGTTCGAGGAGAATCTAACCACAAAATCACTTTCTTCCGCCATTCAGTCTGTGAATAGATTTTTCCTTAACCAGATCGCGCACGACTTCCGCATGATTGTCCCGAGCTCCGATGATTTAGACCGTAGACTTTCGACCATTGCGTCTGAATCAATTCGATGCATGTTTTGCCAGAATGAGATCGTCAGACCTGGAAACTCCTTAGCCAATGAGCTGATTTACCCGGCCATTGATATCAAACAGGCTCGCAGAAATCCAGCCTTCCGGTTCTCGAATATCTTGCGAGCAAGTATTGAGCGAGAGACGCAGAACAGGGGATGGTGTAACTATTGCCGCCGCTATCAGCAAGTGACCATAAGGAAATCTGTCCATCGCATGCCTCTGGTCTTGATACTCAATGCGGCTCTCAGTAACCCCATCTGCAGGAGATTATGGTCGATCCCTGGCTGGTTGCCTGAGGAGGTGGGCATTGCCGTTGACAACGGCCAGGTTATGTGTTTCGAAGGAGACGAGCTCAAGACTCAGTTGCAGAACAAGCTGCCTAATCTTGTGGTATATGAGTTAGTGGGCCTTGTCTCAGAAATCGACATTCCAGAGCATCAAAAACCGCACTTGGTGTCATTCATCAATGTCTCTATCTCCTCTCGCGAACCGGAGGCGAAGAACAGGTGGCACTTGTTTAATGACTTCCTTGTAACAGAAGTCGACAAGGACGAGGCTCTTCGGTTCAATCAACCATGGAAGTCGCCCTGTATCCTTGCGTATCAGGCGAAGGATGCTCGTCATGCCGTGGATGATTCCTGGAAGAATGTCCTGGATACCACTCTGCTTTTCCGCGACTGGTCATTGAAGTGAGTGAGATTACATCCCAGCTAACATCTTTTGTGCTAACGAGAGTCCCCAGTGGTGGCCGTGCCGTGGAAACGCGCCAAACACTTACGGAAGAGGAGAAGCCAACTCCTGGCACTCCCGTTGCTCTTGATACAGAATTTGTCGATCTCGAGAAAGCGGAGATTGATGTGAAAGCCGATGGGTCGCAGGAAATTGTGCGGCCGAGTAAAAGTGGGCTTGCTCGAGTATCCGTCCTTCGAGGGTCCGGAGTCCATGAGGGAGTACCTTTCATCGATGACTATATTACTATCAAAGAGCCGATTGTCGACTATGTCACTCAATATTCCGGTATTAAGCCTGGCGACTTAGACCCAAGGACCAGTCAACACAACTTGGTCCCTCTCAAAGTTGCTTACAAGAAATTATGGCTGCTTCTCAACCTGGGTTGCGTCTTTGTCGGTCACGGTCTTGCTTCCGACTTTCGCAAGATCAACATACAGGTGCCTAAGAGCCAGACGGTCGACACACAATACCTTTACTTCCACCCTGGCAAGAACCGGCGGCTTAGCCTCCGATATTTGGCTTGGGCCGTGTTCAAAGAATACATCCAAGAAGAGCCGGCTGACAATAACCAGGGTCACGACTCAATTGAAGATGCACGCATGGCTCTTCGTCTGTGGAAGAAGTTCCAGGAATACGAGGACGCAGGTATTGTGAATCAGATCTTGGAAGAAATTTTCCGCGAAGGATCCAAACTCGGTTTCAGACCGCCGCCTCGGAATGGCGTCGCGACGGTCCTTTCTAGACCAGGCACGGCAGTGACCATGCAGAATAGCAGCGGTCGCAACACACCTAGCACACCTGATGTAGGGGGTGCTGCCACAGCCACAGCCACAGCCGCAGCTACGACCAGCGCCCCAGCGACTCCCCGACAGGCATTCCGACGTTCGATTGCTCTTACGCCGAGTAATGGCACCTTTGGTGGACCAGGGGCAGGGGATTTCTTCGGGGGAAGCCCTCTGAAGTAGTCTTGCATATTCGCGGATGCATCGCAGAAGGAATGCGATCTTTTACCGAGGGCGCTTCATGATCATGGCATACACATGGCACACGATAGAAGGGATATATGGACATGATGTGTTGCACCTATCCCGATCATGTAGAGCGGTTTTGGATTGCCTGAGAATATTCATAGAAACATCATTACCACACTGTATATCCGATGAAGTGATAGAATCTCCCGGCTGTGCGAAGAGTGGCTTCATCCGTTAGACTTGCATTTAAAAATTGAACAAACAAATTTGATTTTATCTCTATCTTCGTGTACACATATTTGTTGAAGCCCACCTTGAGTTGACGGAAATACTGCAAACCGAGAGCAACAGCTGTGGAGAATGACGTGGTGGCCTTGAACCTCTCACCTTCACAATAATCGCGCGGAACTCCCCTGTTCATCACTTCTCCGCTACCTCCCTCTTTAAGAACGCATTTCATATAAGAATTGGAAGAGTCTCAGAAAAGTGTAGTAGCGCTACTTACACTTTTCTGCCAAGTATCTGCTTCTGAACTCCGACCCTCGCCCACGCAGAGATACCCCTCGTCACGATCCCGCTGCCCCGCCCTTTCAGACCTTGATACAAAGTACATTGCACCATGTCGCGACAACGTGTGAAGAACGTGAGTTACGATGACGATGACTATGATGGATATGACTCTGCCGACCCGGAAGAACAAGAGTTCCTCGAGCAATGTACGGCGGAAGTGCTGGCGCAGTTACTTTCCGGCGAACCCTCTGTGACGGCGACCCGGGATGAAGTTCAAGAGGCGCTGTGGCATTACTATAACGATGTGGAAAAGTCGGTCAATTACTTGCGAGGTGGGTTGGATGGATGCCGTTGGAGAATGGCTGAACGTGGTCAGAGGCGGCTGAGGCTGACTCGGGTTACTGTGGTTCAGGGAAGAAAACGAAAGAGATTAAGAAGAAGCAGAGCGCTGCTCCTCCAGTAGCGGCCAAGGGGAAAGGTAAGCTCTTTGCTATGCAGTGTTTGTCTTTTCTCTATTTTTCCTTGTGGTTGGGCTCGGATTATCCGCAAAATTTGCGACTCGATGTTGAAACCGTAGTGAGTATATCACCCGTTCCTTGGACCTTCTGAATAGTCGAACTGACGCCGCCTTGGAATTTTGAGTGTTCAATGTTCTAACAGGTCTCTCAGTGCCGGCATACCCTTTACCTCCTACTGCGCCGTCACTAGCCCCTCATTTTTCGGCCAAGGACTTCTTTCGTGATTCGCCATGGCTGAACGTGCCTGCACATCGCAAAGCGGAGATCCTCATCGAACCTCTTTATCCTCGATTGGGTTTGCTTGGAGGCGCTCCGGAGAGTAGTGGAAAGGTGTCTAAGTTGGCTGCCTTGGCTGCTGCGCGGAAGAAGAAAGAGACCGACAAAGCCGCATCAGGTGCACCGGCAACTCCTAGCGAGCCTGGTACTCCCGACAGAACACCGGTCGAGTCCAAACTAGCTTCTCTGTCCTTACGGGAAAGGCTTGCAGGTAATGGCAAGCCGCAGAAACCGTCGGAGAGTGGGCAGTTGCCTCGTACGCTGAGGAGAGGGACGCCTCCCGAGAGTCCTCTAGCTCAGAAGAAACCATCGCCTGAACCTTTCAAGGCAAAGAGTCCAGTGATGGTTCCAGTTGAACCTACTACGAGGAAGCCATCCCCCGGCGAAGAGGAGAAGGAGCAGCCCAAAGTCAATATCCGCGCGCCACCATCTACATTTGCCAGTACTATCGTTGGAGCCAATACGCGGCCCCAAATCACCGAGCCCAGCCACTTGTATTCAAGCACAGTTGATCTCATGCAGATCTACGGACAGGATCTTACTGAACCCTTTGACTTTGCAGGTCCCAGCCCGGATGACGTGGTTCTTAATGCTCAGAGCTCAGCTAAAGGTTTGGCTATTCGGAGAAAGATATAAATTGTTCCCTAATAGATAGGCAGGCTTCAAGTCGAAACAACCTGCGTCAAAGTCAGCAGGCGACAAGAAGAACCAGGGTGACCTGGCTGGTGGCATGAACAATCTTAGTGTCCAGGAGAAGGTGGCTGTCAAGAGCAAGAATTTGGATGTCTTGTCCGAGTACAACAAGTCCCAACGGAAGAGGGCAATGAACTTTGCGGTTATCGGTCAGTACTCATCCTGAACACCACGGTGGACGCGGCTGACGGGGAAGTTTAGGTCATGTTGATGCAGGAAAAAGCACACTTATGGGACGCTTACTAGCGGATTTGAAAGCTGTTGACCAGCGGACATTGGAGAAGTACCAGCGGGAGGCTGAGAAGATCGGTAAAGGATCCTTTGCCCTTGCATGGGTACTAGATCAGGGTACGGAGGAGAGAGCTCGGGGTGTCACGATTGACATTGCGACGAACAAGTTCGAGACGGAGAATACTATCTTCACGATTGTGGATGCTCCAGGCCACAGAGATTTTGTTCCGAACATGATTGCAGGGGCCAGCCAGGCAGACTTTGCTGTGCTCGTTATCGACTCTGGCACCGGGAATTTCGAGTCGGGGTTGAGGGGCCAAACCAAGGAGCACGCCCTGTTGGTGCGGAGTATGGGCGTCCAAAGAATCATCGTTGCGGTGAACAAGATGGACGCGGTGGAGTGGAACCGGGATCGGTTTGAGGAGATTGAACAACAGATCTCGTCATTTTTGACGACGGCCGGGTTTCAGGCGAAGAATATCGCCTTCGTTCCCTGCTCGGGCTTCAGAGGAGACAATGTCACTCGACGCAGCGATGACCCGAATGCCTCATGGTACACGGGCCGTACTTTGGTCGAAGAGCTGGAGGCAACCGAGCCTTACAGCTATGCGTTGGACAAGCCATTGCGCATGACGATCAGCGATGTCTTCCGTGGCAGTGTGCAGAATCCTCTTTCGATCTCTGGCCGGATCGATGCCGGTAGCTTGCAAGTGGGCGACCAAATCCTGACAATGCCCAGCGGGGAGACGGCTACCATTCGAAGCCTAGAAGTGGACGGCGAGCCGAGCGACTGGGCCGTGGCTGGTCAGAACGTGGTTCTCAATCTGGCGAATATCGATCCTATTCACCTTCGGTCTGGCGATGTTATCTGCCGTGCAACAGCTCCCATCGCGAATATCACCTCTTTCACAGCGAAGGTGCTAGCATTCGATCATTTGATGCCTAGCATGGTAGATATCCACCGAGGACGACTCCACGTTCCAGGACGGATCAGCCGCTTGATCGCGACGCTCGATAAGGGATCTGGCTCGGTAATCAAGAAAAAGCCTAAGATTGTTCCGCCTGGTTCTGTTGCACGCATCGTGGTCGAGATGGACCAGGCAGTGCCTCTGGAAGCACCTACAAGGATTGTTCTACGATCAGGAGGCGACACGGTGGCTGCTGGCTTGCTTGAATGAAACCGAGTACATTGATAGAGGTAGTCTCCAGTATATAGATACCACTAGAATATTATGACTAGGGATTGCATACTCTCTTGTAAATCGCTTTGTTGATGTTTGCCAATTGCCACCAAGTAGTGGACTTCTTCCATAGTGATCAAGGCATACGATGCAATTCCTCGTAATGATACTTACCGATTCTGATAGCTTGACTCTTTTGGATTAGCTAAAGAGTTACTCCGTAAGGCTAAGGATATAAGCCTGTAAGGCTAAGATGTTGACAAGGTGTCCAGTTGGCGTCCAATACGCAATAGCCGTAGAGTGTGATTATACCTTCAGCCTGAGATTTCGGTGTAATGAACTGTTCTGAGTTTGACTCAATAATAGGTATTGCCAATGCCGTAACCATTGGATATTGTCCACGTATCCACAACTGCCAATTGAGTTGAAGCAAAAGTGTCCTCTTCTAGCAATTTCGATTGATAGCTCCACATTTCCCTGGCACTGAGCCCTGCTTTCCCCTTTTGGGAATCGCCGTGAATGAACGCCTCGGGGTTTGGCCGGCAGAACTCGGGCGGTGAAAGACCCTGCTGACTCAGTCTTCAGCCCGGGAGGCCTGCAGCAGCCAATCATAAGGCGAGAAGTAACCTTAAATGCAACACCTGCGAAAAGGCCAGCATGGCCGCTGCGATCTCTTTGCCGCCGCCAACCCATACAAGAAGAACAAAGCTGGCCGTAGCTTCCTGGACATTCTTCTTCCTCTTCTTTCTTCAACTTGTCCATTCGACAACCCCCGTCGTCTCTCGCTTGTTTCTTTTTCCCTCCTAACCCTTGACTGTCTTGTCATTCTTCCTTTACGTTGTAAGGAAGTGTGTTTACTGGGATTTGGCGATTTTGGAACGTGTTTTGGGAGATAGACACGTATCCTCAACCGCCTGGATTGAGACAGCTTGACAGACTGTACACTTCTTTACCCGTCCTGTTGAAAAGGAGCTCTTTTTACACCTCACATACTCACCATGTCGCGACTATCGAGTCGCAATGGCGCGGCCAAGCCGTTCACTGCTTGGACCACTGTCTTCTACCTCCTCCTTGTCTTCATTGCGCCACTAGCCTTTTTCGGAACAGCACATGCTGAGGAAGACTCAGTACAGGACAACTATGGCACTGGTAAGGCTTGGATATTGTTTTTCCTGAAGAGATGAAGTTCTCGAGCTAATTCGTGCTGCCGACAGTCATCGGTATCGATCTCGGAACAACATACTCTTGTGTCGGTGTGATGCAGAACGGAAAGGTTGAGATCATCGCCAACGACCAAGGAAACCGTATCACTCCTTCCTATGTCGCCTTCACTGATGAAGAGCGTCTGGTTGGTGACGCCGCCAAGAACCAATACGCCGCGAACCCTACCCGGACCATCTTTGACATCAAGTGAGTTTTGCCCGTCGGGTTTTCGATAGCCGGAGTGTTTGTGCTAACCTCTTCCAGGCGTCTGATTGGGCGCAAGTTCGATGACAGGGATGTCCAGAAGGACGCCAAGAACTTCCCCTTCAAGGTTGTCAACAAGGATGGCAAGCCTGTCGTCAAGGTCGAAGTCAACAAGTCCCCCAAGATCTTCACCCCCGAGGAGGTTTCCGCCATGGTCCTTGGAAAAATGAAGGAAATCGCTGAGGGCTACCTCGGAAAGAAAGTCACCCACGCCGTTGTCACTGTTCCCGCCTACTTCAACGACGCCCAGAGACAGGCTACCAAGGACGCTGGTACCATTGCCGGCCTGAACGTTCTCCGTGTCGTCAACGAGCCCACCGCCGCCGCTATCGCCTACGGTCTGGACAAGACTGGTGATGAGCGTATGGTCATTGTGTACGATCTTGGTGGTGGTACTTTCGATGTCTCCCTTCTGTCCATCGACAACGGCGTCTTCGAGGTCTTGGCTACTGCCGGTGACACCCACCTTGGTGGTGAGGACTTTGACCACCGCGTCATGGACTATTTCGTCAAGCAATACAACAAGAAGAACAACGTTGATGTCTCCAAGGACCTCAAGGCCATGGGTAAGCTCAAGCGCGAAGTCGAGAAGGCCAAGCGTACTCTGTCTTCCCAAATGTCCACTCGCATTGAGATCGAATCCTTCCACAACGGCGAGGACTTCTCCGAGACCCTCACTCGCGCCAAGTTCGAAGAACTCAACATGGATCTGTTCAAGAAGACCCTGAAGCCTGTCGAGCAGGTGCTCAAGGACGCCAAGGTCAAGAAGTCCGATGTCAACGACATTGTTCTGGTCGGTGGTTCCACTCGTATTCCCAAGGTCCAGGCTCTCCTCGAGGAGTTCTTTGGTGGCAAGAAGGCCTCCAAGGGCATCAACCCCGATGAGGCTGTCGCTTTCGGTGCTGCCGTTCAGGGTGGTGTCCTTTCTGGTGAGGAAGGTACCGGCGATGTCGTTCTCATGGACGTCAACCCTCTTACCCTGGGTATTGAGACCACCGGTGGTGTCATGACCAAGCTCATTCCCCGCAACACTGTCATTCCTACCCGCAAGTCTCAGATCTTCTCAACCGCCGCTGACAACCAGCCCACCGTCCTGATCCAAGTTTGTAAGTATTTGCCATTGTGCTTGATTGAAGATAAGGAGATATACTGACTGATGTCTCAGATGAGGGAGAACGTTCTCTGACAAAGGACAACAACCTTCTCGGCAAGTTCGAGCTCACTGGTATCCCTCCCGCTCCTCGTGGCGTGCCTCAGATTGAGGTCTCCTTCGACCTGGATGCCAACGGTATCCTGAAGGTTAGCGCCAGCGACAAGGGTACCGGCAAGGCCGAGTCCATCACCATTACCAACGACAAGGGTCGTCTGTCCCAGGAGGAGATTGACCGCATGGTTGCCGAGGCCGAGGAATTCGCCGAGGAGGACAAGGCTATCAAGGCCAAGATTGAGGCTCGCAACTCGCTGGAGAACTATGCCTTCAGCCTGAAGAACCAGGTCAACGACGAGAACGGACTTGGTGGCCAGATCGATGAGGATGACAAGCAGACTATCTTGGATGCTGTTAAGGAGGTGACCGACTGGCTGGAGGACAACGCCGCCACTGCCACCACCGAGGACTTCGAGGAGCAGAAGGAGCAACTGTCCAACGTGGCCTACCCCATCACCAGCAAGCTGTATGGCTCTGCACCGGCTGATGAGGAGGAGCCCAGCGGACATGACGAACTGTAAAATTACTTTAGAGGGATTTACGGAGTTTTGATATGTTAATTGATTCATTATGGACTTTCCTTTGGGAATAAGCCAGAGTCGCCTCGATGTATGATATAGAGGCCAATACATGATACCTCATTGATATGTACTTTCTTTTCGCCTAGATTATTCACGTACTGTACAAAGCGGTTGCTCAATTGAGCCCAACAAATCCGATACTTGTTTATGTAGAGTACGCCAACAGCGGGTTGATATCCAGACAGCTCAAGCGTTGTTCTGGATGTAATCCCGCACCACCTCGAGAACGACCTGGTGATCGTGCTCCTGCTTCAACCCACTGACAACAATGACGCCCACCACACCATCAACGCTCCTGACCCGAACAGGGAACGCACCGCCGTGGATGGCATAGTCATCCGCAGCACCCCCACTCGAGCTCTTGAGCGCGAACTTCTTCACAAACGCCTCCTCCACCTCGGACGCACTGAGCCCCGTACTCGCCAGCATCTTATTCCGCATCAACCAGCTGGACACGCCCCACCGCAGCACGGTATTCCGCTTCCGCCTCACCCAGACCTCATTGTCGGCGACGGTGCCCGGTTCCGTCGCGCACTGGAAGATAACATGTGGCTCGGAGCCGCCAGTTAGAGAGATGGAGATCAGGGCTGGCTTGCGCTGGTCGGCGGGGAGGGAGAGGATGCGGTCGCGGAGGGCGAGGCCGAGGGACCAGGCGGTTGTGCAGGTGAAGGAGGGGAAGATTACTGCTGCGGAGGATTCTTGGGCCGCGAGCTCGCGGATCTGGTACTTCTTGTTAGCGATTGGGGAGGGTTTGAGGGTTGCGGGGGCTGGCGTACGTCTGTGCTGGTCGGGCCGAGTGGTTTGTCCATTTTAGAGGGTAAGTGTGTTTCAGGAGGAAGGGCGGGACGTGAGAGGGAGAGAAGAGAAGATGAGGAAATGAAGGGTATATATGCTGAGGAATGATGAATCGGTGAGTCGATGGAGAATCTATGTGGTTTCGATTGTCGCATATGGAAGAGATCTGAAATTAGGGAAGGTCCTCCCGCGGCGGGGTCTTCATGACGTCGTCGGCGGAAGGGAGATCTAGGTTGGCCGAGAAGAGTGTGAGTGTCGATATCTTCACTTGAGGATAAAATATCTGACAAAGAGTACAGGGAAATTTCAGCTTGAAATTTCAGTATAGAGGATAGCAGGGTGCTTTTAAGTGCGCTGGTAGAACCCCACCAATGTCTGTCCGGCTGCCGGCATGCATGGACAGCGCGGCTTCCCCTCATCTGCAGACTGCAGGTGCTTGATCATCCTGTGATAACACGAACTCCACTTCCATGATACTCTCAATCAATTTGATAGTAGAGGATACGGAATACTGATCGGATGCGCCGACAACTCACCAAAAGAGCATGTGATGAGTGCATATCTCGCAAGGTAAAGTGTAGCGGCTCCTCGCCTTGCGATACTTGCCTGAAGACGTCCAAGGAGGCGGGCTGCACGTACCTCAGACCGCCGGGACGGAGGGGACCAAAAGCTCGACGATATACCAACAAGGGCAGGCTCGCCAGTGATGGATCGATTGGCCATGCTCATGCGGAGGAAGCTGCAGCAGCAACACAGTCGGTCGAGAATCGTTCGGTGAACCGGGCTGACGTCCATGCTGATACTGAGGGGGATAAGCCTCTGTCTGCATCCGGCTGGAGAAATGAGACATGCATTCCCAAGACGATACTGATCTATATCGTGCGCCTGTACCAGACTTTCTCCTACAGTGTTTGGCCGGTGGTCCACGCAGATGCGCTTCTGCAGCAGCTGGAGAACGGTAACTGCGATGCGCAGACACTTTGCCTAGTGCTGGCGCTATGTGCCGCGACAATGGCACAGTTGCAGCTTGCTCCCATGGCTGGCGATGATGGCCACATGGTGGACAGTGGCCTGCTCAAATTGGAGTGTATGCGACTTCGGGAGCGGAGTGATTACAGAGAGAACCTCGACGTTAAGGGTGCTCTTGTTTCGTTCTTTCTGCATGTGTATCATGCAAAGATTAACCAACGGAAGTCGGCTATGCTGTTTATACAGGAGGCCATCGCGAGCGCAAGACTATTAGGGTTGGACACGAACGAACGGTATGGTGTCGCTATGGATGGTGTAGTTGCAAACGAGGAGATTGTGTTTCTGTTGCTGTGGGTGTCCGAGAGGTAGGTGACCGTAGTCTTTAAGCATAATGACAAGGTTTGGTGGTACTGATGCAGCACAGAGGATATGCCCTGCATCTCGGTGTGAGGCCTTCATACACTGATCCAGTCCAGGTCCCAGATGCAGCACAACTGGCCATGAAGCCTCACGCGAGGGGGTTACTCGAGCTTTCCAATCTTTTTGTCACATTCGACAAGATCCACGCACGGCGATGCCGTAGCGGCAATCTGGCTCAAGCTCTATCTGCAGCTAGTCTAGCTGAAACAGAAGCAGCACTGTCGTTACTAGCCTTCAGCTCAGACGATCAGGCATCCACACGGTTGGCGGACTGTTACATCACCAGAGAATGGATGAGGACGATTGTCTGGCAGGAAGCACTATCCGGGCATCTGTTATCCTCGACGTCTGCCAACGAGGTGATGACCTTTCGATTCCCTGTAGTTGTCGGTCGTGATCTGTTGATGTCCCTGCACGGACTGTCTGAGACAGACCTGCTGCCTTTGGGTCGGGACCAGGTGAGCCTCATGCAGACTACTGCAAGAAATATAGTCAACGGAGCAATAACGCTAGTATAGCTATTGAAGTGTTTTGAGGTTGCCAACTCTCTGGCAGATACCGTTCTCTATACTCCTTCAAGCTCCTTTTCGAATGCCCTTCAGGTCGGGCCTCAGGACTTTCTACACGCATTGTATCAGAAGATTCTGCCCTTTCTGGAGCATGACCCGATGCTGAACTCAATTCTTCGTGCGAAAACAGCCGAGGCTTTGGTGATGGCTCCTGCTCGTTTGAGTGTTGGGCTTGTTGCCAGACTAGATGTGGAAGAAAAGAGTGTCTCAGAGCAAGCTGAACGCGTTCATTGATCGAAGTACCATTCTTATTCAGCAGCCAAAGAGTGAGCAAAGACAAAGGTCACTCTGCAATTTGGAGAACGATTCTTCCTGAAATATCACCTTTCTCCATTTCCTCGTACACCTGAGGCAGATCCCTGAACGGCCGTACTCGGATTTCCGGTTTGACCATTCCTCGACGGACCAAGTCTACCGCTTCCATACATTCTTTGAGCGAGCCAACCAGATTGCCAGTGATCCTGAGGCCTTTGATGACGATGGTGCAGATGGGGGTCTCCAGCACAGGACGCCCTGGGGGAATGCCAACGCAGCTCAGGGTGCCACCGACGCGCAGCATGTCGCATGCATGGGCAAAAGCTTTTGCGTTGCCAGCCGTCACAACTACGGCGTGTGCCCCCAGTCCAGTGATTTCGTGAACACGCTGCACAGGGTCAGTAGATTTGAAGTCGATGAACTCGACAGCACCAAGTCCGAGAACGAAGTCTCGTTTGTCACCAGAGTCGACTCCGATAACCAGCGCGCCATGGGCTTTTGCGTATTGAACTGATGCAGTATCAGCTGACTGTCTTGTGTTTGACAAAAGAACGATCTTACCCGCGAGGTGTCCGAGGCCACCTCCAGCACCTACTACAACGAGCCAGTTTCCCGCTCTGATGTTGGCGTTGAGAACGGCCTAACATGTTAGAAGACCACGGAACCAAAGGGGGCTTGCAAACCTTGTAAGCCGTCACCCCAGCGCATAAAACTGGCCCAATGACTTTCGGGTCGATGTCGTCCGGCAGGATCGTTAGATAGTCCGCGTCGAGGGCAATGTACATTTGGAAGCTGCCATCCTCGTGGTGCAGATGGTTGGTGCTTTTGACGCAGTACTGTTCAGTCCCGGCGAGGCAGTACTCGCATCGTCGGCAGATACGGCTGGCGAAGCGAATCCCTACTAGGCCTCCAACCTTCAAGTCAGGTCCGCAACCAGGCCCCAGCGCCACAATCCGACCGACTCCTTCGTGCCCACCGACGTGAGGACGCTTGATGTTGGTGATGGGGTTTCCATCGGCACCGGCTGCAGTTCCATTCTTGGTGTGGAGGTCTGCATGCTTAGGAGAATTGACTCAAGTTGAGACCGGTGAACTCACCACTCTGACAAACACCGGTGTAGAGGACCTTTGCCAGCACCTCGTTTTGACCCGGGACAGGAACGGGATAGTTATCGTCAAATTCCACCTTGCCTCCAAGTTCGGAGACAAGAGCTACAGTCTGAGTCTGTGGGACTTGCATCGTTAGGATGTGGATACAGAGTCTTGGATCAAGCTTCAGTCTTTCAATCTGGATACTCTCGCCTGGGTTATGAACGTAATAAATAGTCTAGTCATATCGAATAAGTAGCACAATATCATATATAGATTCATAGTAATGTGATCGCTTTGCTGGCATTGTTGTATGGTATATTTCTCCAATTGGCTCTTTGTCCTGCATCAAAGAGACTCAACTTGAAAGGAGGCCAGTGCCTGTCCTGACCATAGCCGATGGTTTGTGTAACCTTCACAGCCAAGGCTTGCATTTCTCCGAGCGATAGCAAACATGATGTCTTCACTCTTCAGTGAGTTCAGTCTTCAACTGAGCGAGGTGCTGTCATGTGCTGAGAATAGGGTGTCCGCCATTACTCCGTCCTCCGTACAACCTCTTCTCTTTCCCTGAGCTTAGACTGCTACGTTATCCAATGTTCAATAAGCTTGAGTCCTGACGAGTTCCTGTCTCGGTTCCCCGCGTTAAAACAGGCCACTTGTAACAGGCTAATCTGTGCTAGCTAGTCACATCATTGGCAGGATCTGGATGTCTCACTTTCACCCCAGAGTTCTTCTCCGCTTCCTGCACTCCACACGTCGTGTCTAGACATCAATTTTCTCAAGCCAACCTGGGCATTTCTCCGAGGCATTTCTCCGAGAATATGACGTATCACGATTTAATTGCATGACTTTGCCTCGACCAATGATGATTGTTTCATTCATTCCTCTCTTCGTGGCTGCTTGCTGAAGAGTTCGACAGATCGAGACACTCTGCCGTTGTCGCAGATCCCCCGCTTATCGACACAACCGCTGCTGACTTGAAGCCGCTCATGTCTCCTTTCTGAGTCTTCCTATGCTGCTAAACTTCCTTCACACGACAGATTTTGGCACCGTTGGCTTCTCGACCAGAATCACGATGGCATGGCATCTAGATTCTTCATTTCCACTGTTTTAGATGCAGGAATACGATTGATGGAAATTCCCAGAGTGGCTAGCTTTTGCCTAGTTATGGTTCTGGGCGAATCCGTACAGGGGACAACTCCGGCGGGATGAAGCCGTCTCCGCATTTTCGATACTCTTCCTCGCTGAGACACTTTCGTTTAATCATGTTAATGGATTGGAGAGTGACGGAGTCAGTATCGCAATGTCGACTATAAAACCGGGGTTGCGGCAGTCTACAGGAACACTCTTGACAACTCAAGCTGTCAAACACGCAAGTTCCTGACCGACAATGAGATTCCTTAGCCTTCTCGCCCTCGCGCCTCTGGCCCTGGCCGCGAGTGTCCCTCGGGCCACCATTCCAACCTACAATGCAGTGACCGTCTTCCAACCCCCGGCTGACTACAACGTCCCGCGCGTTCTGTACGCGCGCAACCTGGAGCTGGCCAACGGGGACCTCCTGGCCATCTGGGAGAACTACTCCAAGGAGCCCCCGCAAGTGTACTTCCCCGTCTACCGGTCCAGAGACCACGGACGGACCTGGAAGGAGATCTCGCGGATCCACGACCAGGTGTATGGCTACGGATTACGCTACCAGCCGGAGCTGTACAGACTTCCCGAGCGCATTGGGTCGTTCCCCGCCGGGACGATTCTGATGGCGGGCAGTGCCATTCCCACCGATCTGTCGTCGACGCATATTGAGCTGTATGCGTCGCATGACTCTGGTGTGACCTGGAAGTTTGTGAGCCACATTGCTGCTGGCGGAAGGGCTGTTCCCGATAACGGGCTGACCCCTGTGTGGGAGCCTTTCCTGATGGCCCAGTAAGTTTCCATGGAGTAAAAGATCATCCCAGTGCAGTTCTAACAGTCCATGACAGTAATGGCAAGTTGATCTGCTACTACTCCGACCAGAGAGCCAACACCACCCACGGCCAGAAGATGGTCCACCAGGTTACGACGGACCTGAAGAACTGGGGTCCTGTCGTTGACGATGTGTATGCCCAGCTTCACCCTGCGTCCACCACCACTGTGGCGGAACGAGACTGACTGTAACAGTGCCTACCCAACCTACACCGATCGTCCCGGCATGCCTGTGGTCGCGAAGCTCCCCAATGGCAAGTACATCTACACCTACGAATATGGCTCCTTCTTCGGCACCAGCAGCTACTCCTTCCCGGTCTACTACCGCATCTCCTCCGACCCGGAGAACTTCATGTCGGCTCCTCACCAGCGCCTTGTCACGACCACGGGCTATGTCCCCACCTCGTCGCCTTATGTCGTCTGGTCCCCGTACGGCGGCGTCAACGGCACCATCATCGTGAGCTCATACTCCTCCAGCAGCGTATTCATCAACCAGGCGCTGGGAGAGGGCCCATGGAGGGAGATCCGTACTGCTGAGCCGAACGCTTACACCCGCTCGCTGCGGGTTCTGAATGAGGACCCGAAGATGCTCTTGATCAATGGCGCTGGTGTCCTGAATGGACAGAACAACAAGGTTACTGTGACCTTGCTGAACCTGGAGGAAGCCCTGCGTTAGTACTCGGTGGAGTTACTTCGCAGTATACGATTTGATAGAGGTCAAGATCAAAGATGAAAAGATAACAGGGTAAATGCAGTTTATAAACAGTCAGATGAATTATAACCTATCCATCTCTTGCAAGAAGTATCTGCGTTATTTGCAGCATATGTAACTAACAATAGTAGTAGTATTTATTCATATATAACAGAGCCATCAGGCCAGGCCCTTAGGCAGGACATGGGTTCCTACGCTAGTATATAACATGGTCTATGGAATCATCACCATGGCTTTTTAGGGCAGTGGTTAGTAGCTCCTGGGACTACTTCCTGAAGGATATTTGATTTTACGCCGTGTTGTGGTCATTGCATGTAGATGGCAGCCGTATGAGACCTCACTGCAGCTCGATCGTGCTGGATAGTCCGCATACTCTGGTCCTACTGCCACAAACTGATTAGATTCATTTGAAGCTAATGCAGTACATGATCCTTACTGATCCTGATCTATATATGTATTAGGTAGAAAAACTAATTGACATGACGCGTAGTAGACAGGCAACACCTTGTACGCCTCATGCTATGATTCATATAGCTGCTTACAACGCACGAGCCTGCACTAGATCTAATTATCTGACTCGGACTCGGAGTTTTCAATCTGATGCTGGTCTATATAGTAAGCAGCTATTACATGATGCTAGTCTCTGGTCCTGCCATGCGGACGATAGAATAGACTGCCTAGCCGCTGCATCCCTGCCTCTCATCCCAGCACAAGAACTCATTGGACGACAGTTTAGTCGAAATAGGCCAAAGCTCAACAGTTCAGATTATCTAGCCTGAATGAACCGGGGTCAGCACTATCTCCGAGCTATCATCGACCGTCACGTCCATTCCCTGCGCAACAACCAGAGAGTCGGCTCCAGGAATCTCGCCGGACCCGAATAGAAATGGCTTGTTGGACTTCCTGTTAAGGGTCCTGTCGACCATTCAAACTACCTGGAATCACCCTATGAACAAACTATCTACTTATCATCCCAAGTCATTGAGATATCCTGCAGCACGATCAAAATGCCAACCGGCATCTCGTTCAGTCCCGATAAAATGCCAGATCTCTCGGGGAAGGTCATCCTAGTAACTGGCGGTTAGACCTGCATGAGTCCCTTAGCTGGCAAACACCCTAACGTATACCAGGAACAGCCGGCCTTGGAGCCGCGACGGTGCTCCATCTAGCGAAACACTCGCACCCGCCCGCACACATCTACATCAGCGGACGGAACGCACAGCGCGCCGACGATCTCGTCAAACAAGTATCTGCTTCAAACTCGACAACACGCGTCTCCTTCCTCCCCTGCGACCTGGCATCTCTGTCTTCCGTAAACGAAGCAGCAGAAACAATCCTCAGACAGGAATCCCGACTCGACATCCTAATGTGCAACGCAGGCATCATGGCGCAGCCGCCCTCGCTCACAAAAGACGGCTACGAGGTTCAATTCGGGACTAACCACCTCGGCCACGCGCTGCTAATCCGCAAGTGTCTACCCCTGCTACAGCGCACAGCAGAGCAGCAGCAGGAACAGTTAGACGCGCGCATCATCATCCTCACCTCGCTAGGCTTCCGAGGCCACCCCAGCGGCGGAATCGTCTTCTCGGCCCTAAAAACCGTCCAGAAGTTCCACGCCTTCGGCTTTGGCCCCTGGATCCGCTACGGGCAGAGCAAGCTCGCTAATATCCTGTATGCGCGCGAGCTAGCCCGTCGATACCCCGCCATTACCTGTGTCTCTATCCACCCCGGCGTGGTGAGCACGGGGCTAGTCGATAATCAGACGCGGGGGAACCGCGCGTTTGTCTATGTGACGACTATTGGGAAGATGGTGAAGCCGGCGGAGGGTGCGTATAACCAGCTTTGGGCGGCGACGGCGTGTAAAGGGGAGTTGGTGAATGGGGGTTTTTATGAGCCGGTGGGGGTTCCGGGGAAGCTTTATAGGGCTGCGGGTGATGATGCTTTGGCGGGGAGGTTGTGGGAGTGGACGGAGGAGGCGTTGGGGGAGTATATCTCTAGGGCGCCTGAGGTTGGTTGAATATGCTCATGCTCATGCTTCTTGGCGACTTATTCACGGTATGAGACTATCTCCTACTCATTGTACCTATAGACCTTTCTCTATGTCTCACCGTCTTCATTGATGTTATACTATGTTCGCTCTATCAGCGAGCATCTGTGAACTCCCATAACAGCTCCATGCGCCGGAGTGGTAGCTATTTCTAACTACATTAGGGTCCGTCGTAATAAAAATATAGTCAGTTATAGACACGAAAGCTATAAATTTGATAAACTATTGTCGGCCGCATGCTATTGGCATCTACCCCGGGATCGCCGAGCATATAATTTGCGGTATACAACAAAGATCCTCAAGATTCATCCATTTCCCATCTCGAGGTCAAAAAGACGCTTACGAACAAAGAACTGCATGCGCAAAGAGATCAATGATGACGACTCCATCAGTACAGCTACGAAGCATTGACCCGTCACGTCATCGCGACCATGATTTGCCCATCGTCAACCAACCATTCAACTCGATCTCAACATCTCTCCCCAATCATTGTTCCTCGTCACTTAGAATTACGATCATTTACATCCCATCATCGATAGCACGAGTCAGTCAATAAGAATAGCCGAGCGGCTCGGGACTCGGCTCCAAGCATGCTTGCTGACTCGCAACGCAAGAGACAAAGAAATCTGCCGACACTAAAACCGCATGGCATCAAGGAGTCACCTATCAGGATACGGGATCATCCGCAAGCTTTCCTGTTCGGCGCAGCTTCGTGTTGCGGGTGTGACACCGACTCTGACGCCTCAGATCACGCAACGGCAGGGATGATTGGCATGCAATGCATTGACCTGTCTTTATCTTTACCTGATTTATAGCTGAACCTCGCCTCTTTTCTGCAGCTTGTCTCTGAGGCTAAGAGACGAGATACTAAGCGATATGGGCAAAAGACTTGGCTTGCTGCGGGCCATTTATCTGGTATCGGCCAGTTGCATGGGCTCGTTTGCCTTTGCGTTCGACACGGGGATAATCAGTGCGTTGCTCCCTATCCAGAAAAAGAAAAAAACGACCAGCTAATTGACAATTGACAGGCGGCGTTCTCACGCTGGAATCCTTCCAGAAGGACTTTCGATATACTCAAGCGCAGAAAACCACCGTCAACTCGAATGCTGTTTCTATCCTGCAGGCTGGCGCATTTTTCGGATGTTTCTTCACCACTCCCGTGGCCTCGCGGCTGGGCCGCCGGAGCGGATTGATCATCAGCTCGCTGGTGTTCACGCTCGGCACGATCCTGCAGGTCGTCAACTCGCATACCCTGGGCACCTTTTACGCCGGCCGCGTGATTGCCGGGATGGGGATCGGCGCCGCGACGGTGCTGATCCCCATGTATGCGGCGGAGATGTCGCCCAAGGAGTTCCGCGGGCGGCTGGGGGCGTGTTTCCAGTGGTTCTTTGCGTGCGGCGTGATGGTCGCGTACTGGGTGACGTACGCGGTGTCCAAGGACCAGCCGTCCGCAACAAAACAGTGGCAGATCGCGCTGGGGCTGCAGCTGCTGCCGTCGACGCTGCTGCTGGCGGGCATGTGTACCGTCAAGGAGAGCGCGCGGTGGCTGGCGGCCAAGGGGCGAACTGACGCCGCGTGGGATTCGCTGCGATGGGTGCGCGGCGGCGAGGAGACGGCCGAACTGCGGCAGGAGTTTGACGAGATCCTGACGGGGCTCGAGGAGGAGGCGCGCGTGCGGGAGAACTGGACCTGGCGCGAGCTGCTGCTGCCGGCGAATCGGTACCGGATCTTCATTGCCGTCACGATCCAGCTGTGTGCGCAGCTGACGGGCAACACCTCGCTGGCGTACTATGCGACGCAGATCTTCGCGGCGGTCGGCGCGGGCACCTCGGCCAAGCTGGTGACGGGGTTCTTCGGCGTGGTCAAGGTGGTCGGGGTCAGTGTCTTTCAGCTGTTTGTCATGGACCGGATCGGGCGACGAGTCCCGTTCATGGTCGGCGCGGGCGCGATGGGCTCTTTTATGCTCATCATCGCGTGTGTACTGGCGACGCATCCAACGAAAGCGTCGACGGGCGCTGCTGAGACTGGAGCGACGCACGCGGGCATCGCCATGATCATCATGACTTATGCCGAGGCCTTCAGCTTCAATATGTCCTGGGGTCCACTGCCATGGCTGTACGTGGGAGAAATCTTCTCGAGTCGCACGCGCGAAGTGGGCGTGACGGTGGGGGCGGCGTCGCAGTGGCTGTTCAACTTTATGATGTCGCAGGTGACGCCGCACGCGATTGAGAATATTGGATGGCGCATGTTCCTGATGTTTGCCATTTTCAACTATTCTATTATCGGATATTCGTGGTTCTTTTTGCGAGAGGTAAGTGTTCCCTCGTCCTCTGTCCTCACTACGACTAACCAGCACATAGACATCCCGCCATTCTCTGGAAGAAATGCAGAATGTGTTTGGGGGAGGACCTCGGGAAAAGAGCACCGACGACGAGGCAGCGCCGTCAGTCAAGACGGCTTGAATCTTTTCGGTTCAGGAGGGGTCTTGATTGGCCGGACTGTCCTATGAATGAAGCTGCACGTAATGGGATCTGGTTATACTTTGGCTGGAGTTTATAGTACTTAAACGTGGCGTAGTCGGTTTCACATGCATGCAGGCAGCAGCCGAAGACAAGAGCCCTGTTTTCTTCTTTGAACCGGCTCAATTGATTTAACTGAGACTCTACTTCGTGTGATGGCGGACAAGATACTATCCATAAGGCTGAGTCTCACTGAGACAGATCAGCAGAACAGATCGACACCTGACTCGACATTATTATTTGTCTTGCTATCGACTTCATTACTTCATTGTCACCTGCTCGTGGACTACTCTGGAGAAAACTAATACGAAGCCAAGTAAAACTAAGCGGGGACCTTGCTCTAGTCCTAGCCTAAGCCAGGGGACGGAGCCATTTGAGGCCTTTACATTGGTTCTTGTCCCCGGACTTCCCTTCTCCGCAGTGGCAAACTTTTCTCGTCTCCGTCTTCCATAGGACCGTTTTCCGTTCCCCCGTCCGTGACTTTATGAGACTGTGTGTTTCTTGACAAGCTTCACTGTCCGTGCCGACCGATAGTCAACAGGATTGACAAGGTTACAGTGAGGGTCAAGTAGTCCAAAGTATCAGACAATGCACGTCTATCAAAGAAGCAACTATAAGAGACGGGCACAGACAGGCACAGACCTGGACAGACTCGAGGCAGAATGCAAAGACCACACGCTGGCCTCTGGTCCTTCCTATCCCTGTTTCCGGGCCGGTTCCCTGGAAAGCTCTGACTGGAAGGGACATTTCTAGACCAATCGCGTGAATTATCCCCCAGGACGGTGGTTGTGCCGACTGCTACGGCCACGGCTCTTTGACCTTTTCTTAACCTTCGGCCGGTGTCTCTGTCTGTCTCCTCTCAGGGATTTCCAGCGTCATCTAGCCATGTGGCTGTGGCATTATTATATATCGCCTCGTGGGTCTGGTTTTGGGTCCTGAGTCTAGACAGTAGCCGATTCTCCTCGATCTCGCTACCCCATATTCTCCAGTCTCACGGTTCCGAATCTCCAGAATTTTGCACCCCACTGACCGTTATATCTCGTGTGCGTCCCACTACTCTTCTTTTTCACCTGCAGCTCGCCTCCATTCCTTACCTTTCTTATTCACCGAATACCCTCCGTTCTTTCACCGGCCTTTGTCCTTCCTTCTGTTCTCCGGTTTACTTTTTTATTTTATTGCCCGTTTCAGTATGCAACTGTGACCAATGTCGACGTCGGATCGCATCTCGCGACCCACCAATCCCGATGGCCTCGTGCTTGAGGCATGGGGCCAGGGCCTCATGCTGGGCTGCCTGCTGGTCATGGCCTCAGTGACCTTTGTCAACATGAAGAAGCACATTCTGCTCCATAAATTGATTCTGCTCGAGTTGATCCTGGCCATGCCCAATGGGACCTTCATCTTCCCCAAGGACCCTGTGTATGGGTGGTACCAAAGCGTCACGGCCGTCGGGCTGAATGTGTCGTGGAGCTTGCACAATGTGATCGCCTGGATGAAGAACCGCCCGTTCATGTCGCGAAAGGTGTCGCTGTTCTATATCGGGACCGTGATCCTGGCGCAGCCCTACTGGGTGCTGGAGATCTATGCCAATTTTGCCTACTTCAACAACTACAACAAGATTTTCCTGACCACGAGGCCGCTCGAGCCCATTTTCCGGTTTGTTCGCCCTCCATTTGCCTCCAGGCGGAATGGTGATAAGCTGATAAGCTGATTGAGTAGTGACCCCTGGTGGATCTTCACCACCTGCTCCCTCTTCTACACCATCAAACGCGAATACAACTTTGGGATCATTGAGCTGGTCAGCGTCTCCCCGCGGTTTGGCATCATGCTGGCGTCCATGTGTCTCTCCATTGCTTTCATGGTCGTCGATACCTGCAGCGTCCTCAACGTGTTTAGCCATTCGTCCTTGCCGACGGGGATTGAGCCATTCTGGAAGGTATTTATCTCTACCGTCTTCTTCAAGGACTCTGCTGACCGCACAGTTGTCGTTTATTTTCAAATGTCTCTGCGACACGGTCATCCTCGACGACTTCAAAACCGCCCTAGATCGCATGCGCGCCTACTGGCTTCGGAAACGGAACATGGGCGGTGAAATCCTGTTACATACCGGCGAGCATCACCATCAGCATCATCGTATGGAGGGCAGTGGACGGTTACGCCCGACGGATGAGGATATTGAAGCCCTGACTGGGAATAGGGGAGATGGGAGGAAATCAGACTCACTCCCAAAGGTATATACACGCGAACATGTCAGGGGATAGGAGTAGGATATAATCAGTATAATGATGTATATATACATACATGACATAATTGAACATGTTGATTGATGCCTATATCTCTCGAATATCTCCAGAGGTGCACATGCCGTCGATTTAGTATTTACTATCTAGATCAGGCAGCTTCGCACGTGCCACCTATGCAGGACAATTGATTACGATAAATCTCAAACAAGATTAAGCATTTGAAACAGAGGCCTGTCATACTCCGGCGCAGCCCGTCGGCAGAAGAGTCGACTGACCATGACGAATGGAATGCTGCTGTCGATCTTTTCCTCTGTATGCTGTGAGCTTTCCAGTTGGCACGACCCCCCTTTCGGACTAGTGCAGTTGGTGGATCTGCCAAGTGTTGTTCCTTGCGCCGCCGCAATAATATTGACCTTCGAATTTGATACTCTTTCTATCAATCAATTTGACGATTTAATCAATGATTTCCAGGTTCCTGGTCAAAGTGGTGTCTTGCTTGGTCTAATCTACGATCGCTGTATCTGCTTGCGCGGCAGGGCCATCAAAACCTGGTGATTCCACTTGGCCTGCCAATCTCCGACGACTAGGATCCATCAACTGGCTCCAGTGGAGATCATGATTCCGTGCAGGTCGAATCTGATCTCATGTTGATTTTCTGTTCGTCGCCCCTGTAGATCGCCGTCCTCTCCTTCAGTGTTATATCTACTTGCCTACGTCCTGTTTGCTTTTTCTTTGTTTTGTCCAACCTTTGTCACTCGTTTGTATACATACACGTTCATTGGTCTATAGATTGCCGTTGAAATGCCAGGCCGAGGGTTACTCGGGCTCACAGCCGGGTGGGCCCTACTGTCACTCTGTGTGGCAGTAGATACCTGGCCGTACATGACCCTGCAGACTGCGCCATACCAACCTCCGCAGATCCAAGTCACCAAGAGCGGCACCACCGACCCGGGGTATCTCTTTGTTGGCCCCCGGGGCAACAAACCAGAAGGCACGGCGGCGTTGATTTACGACGAGGACGGCAACCTGGTCTACCAGGGCCCGGACGAGGTGACGGCCAATTTCCGGGTGCAGCGACTGTTCAACCAGGATGTCATCACCTTCTGGGCCGGCAACATGACCGACCTGGGCTTTGGATACGGCTCCGTCCACATTCTCGACAACACCTACCGGGAGATCTACACGGTGACCCTGCAGGGGAACTTTGTAACCCCGGACAACATTGTTCCGGATTCGTTCATTGACCTGCACGAGAGTCACATCTCGGACCGCAATACGTTGCTGGTCACGGCCTACAATGTCACCCAGCAGTCGCTGACATCGATCGGGGGGACGCCGGAGGATTACATGCTGGACAGTCTGTTTTATGAGATCGACATTGCTACCAATGAGATTGTGCATTCGTGGAGTGCACTGGAGCATGCCGACCAGATTGCCTTGACGGATTCCAAGCAGGGGATTGACGTCGATCATGGAACGCACGACCAGCCGTGGGATGCGTATCATATCAACTCGGTGGAACTGTTTGACGAGGGGTATCTCGTCTCTTTGCGTCACTACTGGTCTGGGTATTATGTCCATGCTAATGGGACGGTCATGTGGCAATTCAGCGTATTACCCCTTTACCCCCCCCCCCCCCCCCCCCCCCCCCCCCCCCACCACCTTTTTTTGTGCGTTAGGGTACTGACGGACCAGGGCGAACTGGGCAAGGGCGACTTTACACTAGACCAGGCCGGGGTCTTCTCCTGGCAGCACGACATGCGCATCTACAACAAGACAGAAACCGGCATGATCCTGAGTCTGTTCAACAACGCCAACACCCCTACTGAGACTGTTGCGGCGTCGACGGGTTTGAGTTATGCAGTGGATCTGGTCAACCGCACGGCAAAGACGCTTCGCACCCTGAGCGACAGCAAAGACGTCATCCACAGCGTCAGTCAAGGCAACTACCAACAGCTGAGTTCGTCGGGGCATGTCGTGCTGGGCTATGGGTCGATTGCCAAAATCAAAGAGTTTGACGCCAACAACAAGCAGGTCCTCACGGCGCAGTTTGGCACCGACAACGAGGTAGCCTCGTACCGGGGGTACAAGTGTGCCTGGAAGGCGACGCCGTTTTGGGCACCGGCGATTGTGGCTCGTCGGGTATCCCATGATTCTGCGCAGGTGTTTATGAGCTGGAACGGCGCAACTGAGTATGACAATTGGGCTGTGATGGCCGCTGACGCGCCAGACTCTGTCAGTACCACCATTGTCACTACCTTTAAGCGCACTGGCTTCGAGACGTCTGGTACGGTTCGGGGGTTAAAGACAAAGTATCTCCAGGTGGTTGCTCGTCGGGGAGATATCCCTCTGGGCATGTCGCCTGTTGTCAGTTTCTAGCACGCCAGTGTATTTCATCTGTCACTGCATCTGTCACTGTACATATACATCACATTTCACATCCTATTAATAGACAGCATAGCATGGACTATCGACTGTTACTCAACTCACCGCTTACTGACTGTACATTAACTCGGGTACATCGTTGCACTACGGATGTACCACATCAAAGCCTACACTGTACACAGAGTAGACATGATATCACTTGGCTAGAGTCTCTAGATATATAAACCGACCATCACCCTCAACATAACCTCACTTCAACCTAACCTAACAACAACACAACAACGCCAGAACAGAACAGAAACTCAAACTCAAAATGCATTTCAACCTTCTCGGCCTCGCGCTCTGTCTCTCCCCCTTGGCTCTAGCCATCCCTCACCAGCCAGTCACCATGAAACCACCCCTGCCCATGACCTTGAAAACAAGACCAACAAACCAAACCCTCGGCCACGCCCTCATCCACAACACCTGCACCACCACCATCTACCTCTGGTCCGTCGGCTCAACCATCTCCCCCCAATTCACCATTCCCCCAAACACCACCTACACCGAGGCCTACCGCCGGGACCCCGCAAGCGGCGGCATCGCGCTGAAGATCACGCGCGTGCAGGACGGGCTGTATGCCGCAGCGCCGCAGATGGTGTTTGCGTATAACCTTGTGGGAGAGCAGGTTTGGTATGATTTGTCGGATGTTTTTGGGGATCCGTTCCTAGGGAGTCCTGTGGCGGTGGAGTATCGGGGTCTGGTTGGGGAGGGGGAGGAAGATGAGGAGAAAAAGATTGAGTGGGAGGATGGGGTGTCGCCTGGGGGAAGTATGGTTAGGGTTGCGGGTGCGCAGGGGGATTTGGTTCTGACGGTTTGTTAGATCTATCCTTGGAGGATCTTATGGAGGTGAGATGAGATGGAGGGGTATGGTAATATGGTAGTGCTATGTTCTATTTGCTTTCTTGCTATGCAGTAGTAATTCAATGTGTTTTCTTATGATATTAGTTATCTGATGGTATTTACTGTAGGAAAAGGTGTAGTTGTGTACTGTGTCTTCCCCACATTAACCTCGGCATTATCTCAGTATACAGTTGGAGTAGTAGAGCATACATTCCTGATCCATAACGCTGATGGCGATGATTGCTATCATTCCTAAGTAGACGCGGAAGTAAACACGTGTCGTAGTACAGACTGCTGAGCTGAAGAAGATCAAGAATGCCGTCTATTCGCTCGGTTGGCCGAGATTATCTTCTGACTCCTTTATGGACGCTGGATATTCGGCCAGAAGACCGAGGCTGACCCGCTGAATAAATAATTGGAGATCCCCATTAATATTTCCCCGCACTTTGCCATCTCCCTTGTTCTCCCACAACCATACCTCGCTATTATCACGACAACTCCTAATCAAGATGACTTCGATACGTGTTGTGCCCTCTGCCGCCAACAGGGCCCTCAATCTCCTCCGCACAGTGCAATACACCCATCCTCCCTCCTGTCCCTGCCACTCCAACCCCAATCACCACCATCACCTGCAATCCAACCATGTCCGCCGTCTGGCCACCCCCGTTGACCCCTCGCGCCAGAAAGAGTACGCTTTTGAAATGGCCGCCTCGAGTATCCGCTTCGGCCCTGGCGCGACGAGGGAAGTCGGCATGGATTTCGCCAATATGAAGGCCAAGCGCGTGTGTATCGTGACCGACCAGAACGTGGCCAAGCTGGATGCTATGAAACAGGCAGTGGAAGGTCTGTCAAAAGAGGGGATTGAGTTTACGGTTTATGACAAGGTGCGCGTGGAGCCAAAGGATAGCTCGTAAGTGCAAACAGACTGCAGACTGCCGTGACGGAGTCAGGCACGCTAACCTCCAGCAGAGTGAAAGATGCTATTGCGTTTGCAAAGCCGTATAACCCCGATGCCTTTCTGGCTGTCGGCGGCGGCTCGGTCATCGACACGGCCAAGCTGATGAACCTCTACACCGTCTTCCCCGAGGCCGACTTTCTCGACTTTGTCAACGCCCCCCTTGGCAAAGGACTGCCCGTCACCAAGGCCCTGCGGCCGCTGGTCGCCGTTCCAACAACTGCAGGCACCGGTTCCGAGACCACAGGAACCGCCATCTTCGACCTCGTGTCGAAAAAAGCCAAAACAGGCATCGCCCACCGCAACCTCAAGCCCACGCTGGGCATCTGCGACCCGCTCAACACCCGCACCATGCCCGCGGCCGTCCACGCCTCTTCGGGTCTTGACGTCCTCTGCCACTCGCTCGAATCCTGGACCGCCATCCCTTACAACGAGCGCACCCCGCGCCCCACCAACCCCATCAACCGCCCCGCCTACCAGGGCGCCAACCCGATCTCCGACATATTCTCGCTCCAGGCCCTACGCAGCACCGTCAAGTACCTCCCCCGCGCCGTCCGCGACCCAGACGACTTTGAGGCCCAGTCCCAGATGCTCCTGGCCGCCACCCTGGCCGGTGTTGGTTTCGGGAATGCCGGTGTCCATTTATGTCATGGCATGAGCTACCCCATCTCCAGCCAGAACCCGGGGTACAAGCATGCGGGGTATGACGTGGACCACCCGATTATTCCTCATGGGGTGTCTGTCGCCGTCACCGCGCCGGCGGTTTTCCGCTTCACGGCTGCCTCAAACCCCGACCGCCATCTGGCTGCCGCTGAGGCTTTTGGCGTGGATGTCTCGAACGTCAAGCGCGAGAGCGCCGGCGAGGTCCTCGGCGAGGCGCTGGCCAAGTTCTTGGCCGAGCTGGGCGACCAGCCGCGTGGATTGAAGGATCTGGGCTTCAAGCATTCGGATATCGACTCGTTGGTTGAGGGGACGATCCCGCAGCAGCGGGTGTTGATGCTGGCGCCGAATTTGAGTGGCGAGCTGGAAAGAGAGAGGGAGGAGTTGAGGGGGTTACTCGAGCAGTCGATGGAATATTAGTGTCTCGTACATAACAAAACAATGCATTCTATCAACGCCACCGTACTCCATGATATGCAATCACTATACATGATACTTCTATATGCTATCCTCCCAGATAATCCTCAAGCCTATCACCCCCATCGAAGACGCCACCCGGTCCAGCCAAGTGACAGGCAAAGCCTCGCTCGACGCACTCGACACCCCGCGCTGAAAGTCCGACACCACGCGGAAGCCTCCTCGTCGTCGACCAACCCGAAGCCAAACCAGCAGGCTCTGCAACGCAGCCACCATATCCTCCGCCCCCTGCAGTAGGAGCCCGGGGCCAGTATCCCCTCGACCACTTGGCCCAATTACCCCCCGCAGCTCTTGAACCAACCGAACCAGCCGGCCCTTGGTCGCCCGCACCCTGGCTACCAGCCCCTCACCCACGCCTTCACCCTCCACCGGGCTCTCTCCCTCCGGGAAGTCCTCCGGGAAGTCCTCCGGCGAGGCCTCGGCAAAATACCTCGGACACCGCACAACCTCCATCCAAATCCGCTCACAAACATCCACCACGCGCGCATCGCGCCCCGCCTTGCGCACATCCTCGGCGCGGATCCTCCCCGCAAACCGCAGCCATTCCTCCTCGTCTAGGAAGCACGCGCGCCCCTCGTAGATGGCGGTTGCGACGAGGAAGCCGCGGAAGGCGATGTAGCAGCCGCGCGCGAAGCCGGGGCCTTCAGCACCAGCTCCAGCTCCAGCGCTCGCGCTAGCTGGTGGTTGTTCGCCGCTGGCGCTGGTGGGAGTGTGTGGCTGGCTGTCGTTGTCGTTGTCGTCGGTGAAGTGCAGACCCGGCCCCCTCGCTAGCATGATCCTCCTCACACCATCAACGTGCACGACGAACGCGTCCGGCGAGGTCCGCGCGTACATCTCGTACACCGCGAGCATCATGATGGTGGCTAACAGCGGGGCGGACAGTGCAGCGGGGGAGTGCAGTGCCGCGACAACGTGTGTGAGTGCGTGCGCGTACAGCTGGCGGCTGCGCCGGGTGTACTGCGCGGGATCGGGGGAGAACTGCGCGGTGTAGATTGATGTGAGACAGGCGAGGGTGGCGGCGAGGTAGGGGGCTGCGCCGGAGGCGTAGGAGGAGGCGACGTGCGCGAGGAAGTCGGGGCGGTTGTGTGCGCGGAAGATGTTGGAGGTGTAGAGCGTTGGAAAGGCGGAGTGGAGAAAGGAGGCGAAGAGGTGTGGTTGTTGGAGTTGCATTTGCATTTGCAGTTGCATTTGGTGGAGGTGGGTTTGGCTTTGGGCGGCGGAGGAGGGGTCTTCTGAGCGGGTCTGGCGCATCATTGCGATGGCGTTGTTGCGAACGGCAGCTGCAGCGGCAGCTGCAGCATCTGTAGTTGACTCTAGACGTCTGCGAGACTGGGACCGTGACTGGTGCCGTCGTTGGAGGGCTGGTCCTTCGTCCTGGAAGCGAAAGGTGCGGCGGTAGCCTGGACACGGGCGGCCGTATTTCCGGCATTGTGAGCATTGAGGGACGGCCTCGTCGCACTGTTTTGTCAGATCGGGTCACAATGGCAGAGGAGGGGGAGCACCAACCTTGATCCGTCTCTCGCGGCACAGCGAGCAGCCTGTGCTATGGGGGACTCCGACCATCGTATCTTACAGGCACGGCCAGCGTGGACAACGTTGACAACAATCTATAGAGCACAAAAAGAAACGCTTGCAAGACGACAAGAAAGGAATGTGTTGAAGGAACGTGTTGAAGGAGAGTTTGTGTGTGTGTGTGTGTGTGTGTGTGTGTGAGAGTTTGATGAATTCAATCACATCGAGACGAGGACCTTTTCTATGCATCCCAGAGATAAACAGGTGCAAAAGGACCCCCAACTGGCCGAATTCTGGAAGTACGAGCACACGCCGAATGACGACGTCCAGACTGACAATCGCCAGTCTCAGGACAGGCCGTTAACCTTTTTTTGGATCTGCATCTCGACCGGCTGTTGAGCTATGATGATCCTGCAAGGGCCACGAGGTGCCATGCTATGGCCCATGGCCCCCACGATTCTTGACGTTGACGTCTCGAAAAGATTTATCGAGGATACTCCGTGGAATATCCTGATGCTGACCAGCTAGACTGACTCGTTGCTGCCATGATCTCAGGCGATGCTGGTATAATTATTCCTCACGAACGAATCGCTGCCCAGCAAGCATGGGGGCCGTGACAGAGAATCAAGATGAGGTCAAGTCAAACTCTCAAACGGTAGCTTGATGAATCCGAAGTCAACAGGTCGGCTAGTGATTAAAATAGCATCATCCTCGTAGTGGATGCCTCATGATTGGCGCGTTTCTCGGCGCGGCTCTCGTTAGACGGGATATACGAGCCTGCATCGATGCTCTGCTGATCTGTGCTTTGCCTTTTTTGGATATCCACTCGTGAAACAATCGCCAAAGAGCTAGAGGAGTCAGTTACAGAATTGGATGATACGATGTGACCCACTTGGCTCGTGTTCGTCAGTATCCTGAAAGCCCTCCTTCGTATGGATGGCCCTTATGGCTGGATGATGATATTGATGGGTAGAGTGCTTACCCTCTAATAATACTAACAGTCTGCACTGGGCCATAATGACTAGAATAGCAACACGATGATGATATGGCCCGTACCCCACATACCTTCATTCTTTCCTTCTCTCTAGTGAGCCGCAATAGGAAATGATTTGATCGGTCATTCTCTTGGTCGAACTTAAGAGATACCAAGTCAGGAAACGGAGAGCTTTGTCGAAAGGATGATGATACATCAAGTACTCTATCTCATGCTCATCTCATCAAGTCTCAAGGGACATGATATTCAGCGGCAAACTCGACAATAACAAACATCAGATGACACAAGATAAAAGCAAAGAAGGACAATCTACCTATTGCCAAAGATGAGGATCATGATATCCACGAATCACAGAGACGCCGTCCCGCAACCCCGCAGTCTCACAATGTACTCACTTTATGCAGATTAACCAGTCTCGCGATGATTGGTACGGGGAAGAGATACACACATGAGCTGCAATAAGATGTGATGCTATTGTTCGAGGTATACCTGCCTTAGTGGTTACAGCATACTGGTGGCGTTTTGGCCCAATGGCTGTCAATGTATGCACTCTGGCTAATGCATTCCCCTCGACAGAGTCAATTGACTACGGCCTCATTGATTTGGTTATATATCAGGCATAAAGCTTCTAATCCAACCACTGGTTTCTTCAATACAATCGTTCCACTCAAACGGCCGCAATCATGCCCTCAGCCAAACCGCCCCCTCCCAAAGTCCTCGTGCCGGAAAAACTCTCGCCAGATGGACTGGCTCTTCTGCGTGCGTCGCTCGAAGTAGACGAGCGAAAGGGTCTGGATGCGGATGAACTTCTCCAGATCATTCCCGAATATGAAGCTCTGGTCGTCCGCTCCGAAACCAAAGTCACGGCCAGTCTCCTTCGAGCCGCCAAACAACTCAAGGTAGTTGCCAGAGCGGGAGTAGGAGTGGACAACGTGGGTGAGTTAGCCCCTAGTCCCCAGGCTTGATCTATGGCACACTGACAAGTCACGGCACAGATGTCGAGGAAGCCACCAAGCTAGGCATCGTCGTCGTCAACTCGCCGTCAGGCAACATCGGGGCTGCTGCAGAACATACCATTGCCCTCCTGATGGCCATGGCGCGGAACATCCCCGAGGCCTGCAGCAGTCTGAAGAGCGGCAAATGGGAACGGAGCAAGTTTGTCGGAGTCGAGGTGAAGGGCAAGACCTTGTCGATCATCGGTTTGGGAAAAGGTGAGCTTCTGCATGAGGAACGAGACATCATTACACTACTATGCGGTCGAGTGTATGGCTGACTGAACAGTCGGCTTGACGGTTGCACGACTGGCCAAAGGGCTAGGAATGAACGTCAACGCGCTCGATCCGTATGCGTCTCCTGCCGTGGCGGCGTCCGCGTCTGTCACCCTGGTCTCATCACTGTCAGAACTACTGACTACGGCGGATTTTCTCACCATCCACACGCCGTTGATCGCGTCAACCAAGGGGATGATCTCGACGGCCGAACTCGCGCAGATGAAGGCTGGCTCCCGCATCCTCAACGTCGCTCGCGGCGGCACCATCGACGAAGCCGCTCTGCTGGAGGCCCTGGACGCAGGCCATCTGGCCGCAGCCGCCATCGACGTCTTCACGTCCGAACCTCCCCAGCCCGACTCGACTGCCGCCCGGCTGATCGCCCATCCCCGCGCGGTCGTCACTCCGCACCTCGGCGCCTCCACGGTCGAAGCGCAGGAAAACGTCTCCATCGACGTCTGCGAGCAGGTCCTCCAGATCCTCAACGGCTCCCTCCCACGCAGCGCCGTCAACGCGCCTCTCATCCTGCCCGAGGAATACCGCAAGCTGCAGCCGTTTGTCCGGCTCGTTGAAAAGATGGGCAGCCTATACACGCAGCACTACGCTTCGACCGTGGGCGGGTCCATGACGCGCAACACTTTTGATCTCATCTACCACGGCGAGGTGGCAGGCATCAGCAACACGCGGCCGCTGTTCGCCGCGCTGATCAAGGGCCTCCTGGCCCCGATCAGCAGCTCCGAGGGCATCAACATCAACATCGTCAATGCGGAACTGGTCGCGCGCGAACGCGGCATCTTCGTCAACGAGCAGCACTCGCGCGATCCGGCGGATCATTCGTATTCGTCTCTTGTGACGCTTGTCGCGAGGCCGCCTTCGCGCGCCTCGTCCCGTGCGCCTGCGCCGGAGGCTACCTCTCAGGTCGGACCTGTGCCGCAAGACCAGCGAATCATCTCCGGGACGTGCAGCGGCGACCAGCCGTTGATTAATCGGCTGGGCCGGTTTGAGACCTCGTTCGTCCCGGAGGGAACGCTGCTCATCTGCGAGAACTACGATTCTCCGGGGAAGATTGGGGCGGTGGGAAGTCTCTTAGGGCAGGAAGGGGTCAACATCAACTTTATGACGGTGGCTCCTGTTTCGAGGAAGTTTGCATTGGCGTCTGGGGAGACGGACGATGGAGGTTCTAAGCACGAGGCGTTGATGATCCTGGGGATCGACAAGGTGGTGGACCAGCGAGTGGCTGATGGGTTAGTCAAGGGGGGAGGAGTGTTGAGTGCTAGTGTCATTTCTCTTTGACAGAGCATCCTGAATGGCAAGAATTGTCCTGTGATCCGTAGTAGTTAATCTATATTGTGGCAGATGACCTGTCAGTGTCGATCGCAGTCCCCGCATTATGCAGAGCATTCACAGTCTAGGGCATAGCATACATACCAGAAGTAAATAGATAAACAATGCATTCCCTCAATCCATTTCACGTCAATCGCATCAAAATAATCACATCATCACAAGGTCCATAACTATAATAATCATATCATCAAAATGAAAACACCATTAATCCTTACTCTACTATCAATAACACTCCCCTCCGCAACAGCGACAACCCTCCAATCCCCCCTCGACTCCCCCAACAACAACAACAACAACAACATGAAATCAGGAAACCCCATAATCCAAGGCTGGTACGCCGACCCCGAAGCCCGCATCTTCGACACCAACTACTGGATCTACCCAACCTACTCCGCCGCCTACGAAACCCAAACCTTCTTCGACGCCTTTTCCTCCCCGGACCTCCTCACCTGGACCAAACACCCCCGCATTCTGGACTTCGGGGGGATCCCCTGGTCCACGAATCGGGCTGCTTGGGCGCCGAGTGTGATTCGTCGGCCTGCTTCGCCGACAACCAGTGGCCGTAGCAGTAGTGCTGCAGGGGAAGGGGAGAATGGGCATGAGTATGATTACTTTATGTACTTCTCCGCCGGCGACGGGGCAGGGATAGGCGTTGCGAAATCGACGACTGGACGGCCTGAGGGTCCCTATGCGGATGCTCTTGGAAAACCGCTTATCCCGACCACGGTGTTTGGGGCGGAGCCAATCGACGCGCAGGTGTTTATTGATGATGATGAACGGGTGTGGTTGTATTTTGGGGGGTGGAGCCATGCCGTCGTGGTGGAGTTGGAGAGTGATATGGTGAGTTTGAAAGGGGAGTATCTGGAAATAACACCCAAAGGGTATGTTGAGGGGCCGTGGATGATGAAGAAGGAAGGGGTGTATTATTTCATGTTTAGCGTGGGGGGGTAAGTTTCCCTCCTCTTCAGCGATGCGAGGCAAAGTGCTAATGGTTGGTGGCAGATGGGGAGATGACTCCTACGGCGTGAGTTATGTTACTGGGGCGTCGCCTACGGGTCCGTTCTCGACGGAGCCTGTCAAGATTCTCTCCGGGAATGCGACGGTTGGCACCGGGACGGGCCATAATAGTGTGATCACACCAGATGGAAAGGACTACTATATCGTCTACCATCGGCGGCCGGTGAATGACACCGAGCGCGACCACCGCGTGGTCTGTATCGACCGGATGGAGTTTGATGCAGACGGGAATATCCTGCCGGTGGTGATTACGACTGAGGGCGTAGATGCAAGGGCATTGGATCAGCCAAAGACTGTTTAGCGTACATGCCTGAGCTTCATGAGTATCAATAGTGCTATCGTATACCTTCAACGCCAAACTCCATAATGCATGGGTATCATATCAAAACATCGAGCTGCGCTTTTTATGCAACTTTGAATCGTCCGACGACCGTCGGAACCCAAAGAAACTACTCTTTTTCGGCTGCAGCTGCCCCTGTCCCTGTCCCTGACCTTGTGGGCGCGGCGGCTGCAAGAAATGCGCCGTCGAGTGCGGTCGAGGCGGGGGCACAGAGCCAGGCGCATGCGGCCGCGGTGTCGCAACTGGGCCCGGCATCAGATGCAACATGGACGGTGCCTGCTGGTGGTAGTAGTATCGCGGATTCGGCCGCGGTGGGGGATGCGGTTGCTGCTGTTGCTGCCGGGGAGGTGGTTGAGGACGCGGCGACTGGGCAGGAGGACGCGCAAGGTTCACGCTGCTGGCGCGCACCTGCTGCTCCTCGCGGCCGTAGATCTTCTGCAGTCGGCGAGTCTCCTTGTCGATCTCGGCCTGGCGCTTGCGACGAGCCTTCTCCTCTTCTTCTAGTTTTTTCTTGGTCCGTTTTTCCTCCTCCTTGCGCGAGAGTTCTTGCTTTTTCTTCTGTTGCTGCGTTGGAGCTGGGGCTGGCGTTGGGCTTGGCCGTGTGACTGGAGTCTCTGCTGGACGCGAGGGCGCAGGCTGTTTGCCGTTGGTTTTTGTATTCGAGGCTACCGGCGTAGGCTTCTGATTCTGCAAGCCTGTACCATTTTGTACCGTTGGGCTGGCACTGGCATTGACAGTACTGCCTGTCGGACCAGCCACAGGCTTCCTTCCCACCTCATCCCTTACAATCCGAAACGCGTCTTTCATCGGGGTAAAGTAGACATCGCGGATGGTCACCGCTCCTAGCAAGAGCACAACCTCCAGCCCCTTGAAATCCTCCATCTCAACCCGGTACAGGTTCGGCTCGTACAGCGTCAACTCCCGTAGCGCCTTGAAGATCGACAGCGTGATATCCGGCTCCTTGCTCTTCGTCTTCCCCTCCGGCAGTGTCGACGTCTTCCCTGACAGCAGACACGTCAGGTCCTTGGACAACTTGCTATCCTTGCGCCAGCTGAACCGCAGTTTCGGCGTCGTGTCCGCCAGGGCCGGGTCGGTCTGCGTGCGGTCGAGCGTCGAGGACGACGGCTGCCGAAATGTGTGCTGTGGCATCTCAAATTCCCACGTTGCGGGCGTATTCCACGTCTTGTGCTTGTAGCGGATCGTCACCTGCTGATCCGGGTTGTAAAGGTGGACGATGAACTGCGAGGGGAGAATGGGTTCTGGGGGAGGCGTGACCCCGCCGTTCAGGCGGATCGCCTCAGCGGATAGACTGGGTTGCGTCCATTCCGGGATGATTAGGATCTCGCCGTAGACGACATCTGGCACGAAAGGATCACAGAGCGCGACGGCATAGCGGTTCTTGGAGGAGGGGGAGGCGGGATCGGGGTAGCGGAGGGTGTAGGCGGGCTCGGGGTCGTCGCCGTACTGGCAGAGATAAATAGTCCACAGATGTTTTTGTTGGTTATTCGGTCTGAGATAGAAGGCTGTCGTTGTCGTCAGCAGTCAGTCAGCGGCTCGGTCAGTCTTCAAGCTATCTTTGGTGTATGAGTGGATGACGTACTGGGAAGGTTCTCGTCAAGCATTGTGCATGGATATCGCTACGGCGTGAACATTCAATGAGAACCGCCGGTCTGCAGTGGTTGAGACAATTCGGCCATTGATAAGTGGCCACGAGTTGAAATATACCACTGATGGAAAGAGGAAGTGGAAGTCGTTTCAGAGGTGCCTGGTGATAAGCCTGAGGCTTGCTTCTCTGGGGTATTGCCCGCTATTGCGCCACTGGATCCGCACCTAAAAATAGCGCATGTCCATCTTTCCTTGTCTTCGGAGAGCTTCTACTGAACGTTTCAAGTTGTGTCGAATAGGCAGCTATATGTTTACAACTCTAACTCTTGTCTGCAGATCTGCTACTATTGAGAAGCATTGGCTGAACGATGATAGGCTGACTGTCTATACTGCCGTCTCACCATTGTCCACTCATGTATCATATCTGTCAGGAAATAGGCAGAACTCAACTCAGTTCAATGGATGGCAATTCAGCTATTTGCACAAATCACAAAAGTTATATACTGATCTGACAGATCCTCTAACCCTGGGACTGAATTGAACCTAGGACTATTCAACTCTAGCCGTCAGAAGCATTCCGACATTTCAACAACCCAGCACCGACAGAATGAATCAAAAAGCCTGCTCGCAAATATGATTCTGACATGATCTACATACGAGAACAAGGTCAATCTCGTTGCCTTGAGCACTGCCCCGAAGGATGGGTGAAGTCTGCCTCGTGGATCAGGCCACAGCTAGTGATCAGAATCGTGCAATTGGGCTACTCCATCGTACTCTGCCTCTTAGCTCAGATTGGGGCTATCTAGGTGGAGGCTGGTGCGCCTACCCTTGTTTATGATTTATTGGAGTTACAGTGGGCCTGACTCGGGTTCTGAAGGACTGACAGGACTTGATTGTATTGACCGAGGATCCCGCTATCGAGTGAATGGCTCGGGATGAAGTACATGATGTTCTCACGCTGGTTCTCAACTAATTTCTTGTCTTCCCGGCCTGGCGGATCTCGAATCACCCCCTCAGAGCAATGCATTTCATCATCGGGCTGTGGTGTAGCAAAGACCGTTGGACGCGTGGCCTGGGATGAATTAGTGTCTGTCCAGTCTGGTCCTGGTCTGTCAAGCACGTACCGTATGAAAACAACGTCGATCCAATGGATTGAGCCCGCTGGTTATGACTGTATATCTAGAATCGGTCAGTCTCGTCCAACCTGGGGAGTGGAATCCTAACCTTTGCAGTAGATAAATAATGCTCTGTAATCTCCTGTTCCAGGTCCTCATCGCTCATCCAATGCTCGAACGCAGCCTCTGCCGGTATCATGGTGTTGGTCTGTATCCAACATCCCTCCCTGGCGTACATCAGTAAAACATCTCGCTCATGTAAATGGGTGGGGATGAACTTATTCGGCGAGCGTCTGCGTCTCGCGTCTGTTGAACAGGCTCAATGGCCCTCATGAAATAAGTCAAGCAAACCCTATCCTCCATAAGCCATACACCAGCGGATCCAGGACGTACCTGACGTTGAGTCTCGAGTCCGGTTGTATGATACACTTGAATGATTTTGTCAACCCGCCAGTTGCCATGCCTGATCGAGATTAGCTGTGGCCTTTTAGGGGGAGGGTTCGAGACTTAGGAAGATCACAATATATTGGCTTTCGTCATCTGGCCGATTCAACAAATATATTCCATCCTGGAAAGTGGAGATCCATCCTGCTTCCGTTAGCTATTGAGGGTTGGGGTCACTTACTAGACTTAAGCTGATAAGCTGGTATTCAGAAGATCGAGCACAGGTATGCAGAACCTGAGAACCACATATTAGTATTTGCTTGCTTTCCCGGGCGGACTCACCTGTTCGATACTGCTCTGGTAGAGTCAAGAATGAACCGATACTATCTGCTGAGACGATCAGGAAAAGGCTCTGGCTGATTGCCGAAAGCACGCAGCAATCGATATTCTTATAGACGACGGCTCACAATGAATTACTTGACTTGAAGACAGTCTTTGTCGCTGTCTTGTTCTTGCGTCCGTTTGTTCTATTCTGGTCGACTCGGCGAGCTTTGTACTTTTGTCTCTGAGCACATAATGGCTATTGTTCGAGTGTTGCAAGTATGTCTTCAATCCACGGAAATTTTCCTTGAAGAGTCGCATCGAGTCCAATCATCGATGCGATCTCGAACCTTGTTCCTTGTCGGGGGATTGGATGTGAAACGGGTGCCTTTGTTGCGTCCGTTATTGAGGTCCCCGGCTTTGTTCGATTCAACCGCAACCCTTGAGATCGACTCTTTATTTCCCTCGTCTACAATCAAATGAAACACCTGAACCAATGGATTGCTTTCTATCTTGCATCTATTTTCGTCTAGATCTATCTTCAGTCCAATCATGCAGCAGCCAACACTTGGCAAGTAACATCCAACGTCTCAGACTCTGACACCCTCGACCTCCTTGCCCTCCGGAACCGTGGTTTGCTCGCGCTCGGCTGTGCTCAGTTGCAAGCCCTGGTCATCCCATCCTTGTGTGCCAAGCTTGTACAATGTCTTTTGTCTCTCACGGTCTAGCATGGGGCCGTCCTTACCACGGCGATGGCGTGATTCCACTGTCTCAACCATTGTCGCATTGTCGCCGTCTAACGGGTAGCCCTCCAGGTCATCTTTGTGTGTCTCGTCGGAGAAGACGAAGCTGCGGTATTCCGTGTTGCTCCAACCGGTTCCTTATACAAGCGTCAGTCACATTATTCTGGTCATCAGAAAGCTGAGAAGACGAGGACAAAACATACCCTGGTAATGACTGCTATCCTCCCAGTCCTCCGTGAAATAGTGCAGGAAACCACCGTGCGTGACGACGACGATCTCCTTCTCCGGCCTCTCCTTCAACCAGCGCCGCGCCTCACGCGCCCGGTTCTTGATCGCCTCGTTGGTCGGCGCATAGCGACCCGTCTGAATACCGTCAGTCTCCCTTCCCCAACCCAAAACGAAGGAAGGCAACAAACCTTGCTGTTCCATCCCTCGTGCACTAAACTCATGTCCACGGGGATTCCCTGCTCCTCCATCTCCTTCCGCAGAACCTCCGGGTCACTCCCCGTATCGCAGGGAACGTCACTTGTCTCTTGCACATCCGGCAGCAGCACGATCTTCATATCCTTGTGTTTCTCGAACACGGGCTGGAAGCTCTGGTATGCAGTGTAGATGGTCCGCCGGAGAGGCGACGCGGTGATCAGCTCGATCCGATCATGGAAGGGGAAGTTGTCGCGAAGGATGCGACATTGTTCGTTTCCGAGGTCGGTCAGGGAGGGATCGTGGATGACGTGGTTCGCTGTGCTCAGGTTGTGGACGCCCTGATGGTATGGTTAGTTTCGAGTACGCAGTAAGATGTCTGCAAGGAGCACCATACCTGAGCATGGCGAACGCAATGGACAATTGGCGGCATTTTAAAAGTCTAGTAGATATCTAGATAGAGAGGGACAAGTTAGAATATAGAAGCGTGGGGTAGCGGGGCAGTCGACGATAAATCCTAGCAGGACACACGTACCTATCGGCAGCGCAAACAAAACGAAAAATTCTTCAGATGTATGACAGAAAATGAGGAAGGTTGTAAATCTGATTCTGAGGAACTTGGAGAATACTTAAATCAGTAAGGCTACTGTTGGTTGTGACTGGTTGAGTCAATCCCGGAGGACAGCGCACCGTGGGGGTGATGTTGAATATGACTGGACAACAGCAGGACTCAAGACTTACATTCAGAATCTCTATGCAAAGCGTATAGATCGTCTATGTACGAGAAAAAAAATAAACAGGATAGTGAAGAAACAGACAAATCTACTACAAAGATCAGAGTGGGAGCAATCATGGCAAATCCCGCCTTTCCATGGCAGCAACGTCATTTGTCGGGGGAAACTGGTCCGAAGACTGGCAGGCAGGTTTGGCGAATCGCCTCACAAGAACATGGGCAATGGAAAGAGAAAAATGAGACTGTAATGGGCAACGTATAAGCCCTCCATGAATATGATCATATTATATACAGCAACGCCCTCTATGGCTGGATCCCGAAACCACCTAAATACGTCCTATCCTCCATGCACCCTGGCCATGAGTGGCACTGCAACGATGTACGGTATATCACAAACCAACCTTGCGGAGGGTATTATCTAGCAAGCGAACATAAGTTTGCCTGGTAAATCAAGCAACTCCAAATCCCCGAGCATTCTCAAGAGCTTTGTTAAGCTTCTCTTCCAAGACACTCTTTGATGAGTATTCCGGCAAAAGTAGTCGGCCGAAACAGGTCAAACTGGTCGGAAGGCGCTGGAGAAATGTCAGTCTGTTAACGCAGCAGAAAAGCGAGCAAGTACACTTACAGCATCACCCACACCGTTTCTCTGAATGACAAACATGATGCTCGCAATACCGTTCACAGGAACACGATCACTGGCCGTGACAAACTCCAAGAGCTGCGCCTTCTTCTCTGCAGAAAAGCCCTTCACAATGCTCCAGAAATCTCGGATGACTCGGTGATGGGGATCGAAGCCGCCTTCGTATCGGGCATGGCGTTCCAGTTCTCCCAGATCAATTTCCTGAATTCCTTCGACGACCGTCTTGAAAGCTTCTGGCGTAAAGATTGACAGGGCCGCTCGGTCTAGACACGTATAAAATCCACGCGCAAACGCCTCAAACTGGGGCCTGATCGACTTATCAGTAAGCCAGAATATGTAATCCTTGACGAACTGAGCACGGTTCTCATTCGTAACAAGGGCGGCCTCCTCAACTGGAGGCGTTGGGACGCAATGGTCAAGACGCTCTGATGTGCTCCGGTGCGACGACCCGCATTCGAAGAAATCAGCATGGTCCGCAGCCATAGAGCAGGGAGGACTCAGATCTGCGGGATCAGCATGCTGAGACAGCTCCGACCAGTTCGTTGCAAGCTCCGACGACTTGCCGCGGTCCCTTGCCCGCAAGGGCCATACAGCGTCTTTGCCAACCTTCTCCATGTCAACCGTTTCAACAGCGCCAAAGGCTTCGAAAGTGAATTCATATGTTCGCATAAAGACATCTCCCACGTCGCCGTCCTGCCATGACAATAATAACTCGAGTCCTTTCGCAAGCTCCGGCCAGCCATCTCGGATATGCTCCAAGTGTTTTACTTTGAGTCCGAGCAGCTTGCGGTAGAAGGCGACCGGAAAGTTAACCGGCAATGTCAAACCGTTATAGATCGCAAGCGACATGAGCAAGCCTAGGAGCTCGAATTTGTAGAGAGGTTCCAACGAACAAGGCTGGAACCAGGAGATACGGGTTCGCGCGTCCATTGTGAACATACCGTACGATGGATCCAGAGCTTCTGCCATGACGACTCGGAAAAACTCTTGCTGGACACCGCCGTGATCGAGGCCTTCTTCACCTTCGTCCATCCCCATCTGCACTTTCAGTGGACGCATCAGCTCTCTTCTCTCCCGCCGCCAGAGTTGGTTAAGAGCATCGGTGAGCACATTATCACGGCGGACCATGAGAACCAGATACGTAGACATCGATGTCTTCATTTGTGACAAAAGCATAACATCATCCTGTATGGGAATCGGTCCAAATGCGGTCTGGTTCACATGTCTCGAGGTCGTCATGGCAGCTTCGTAGTACTTGGACATGGCAGCGTAGTTCAGGGCGCGGAAATAAATGACGAGTGCTGAAGGAGGAAAAAGGAACGAATAGGACAGCAGATGCAACGTTTTGTTATTGGTCAACCTTCCGATCCATTCCACAGGCATATCCAGAGGCTCCAACCGCTCGCAGAGGAACGGGGTGTGGAAATCTTCCGGGACCAACCCCAAGCGGTTTCGCTGCTTGTACATTCGTGACAGAATCTCCACGACGCCTCCGGCAGAGCTGCTCCGTGAGATCTCAGGGTTACCATCCCATTCTCTCAAGAAAAGAGTCCGAAGCCATTCAGCGATAATCGCGGCCGCAGAGGGTGGGAGATCAGCGTGATCTGACTCGTCTGTTCCAGCTCTTAAAAGGCTGTAATGGTCGCCCAGGTTGTCCAGCAGAAGATCCAGGGCACTGTCTTGTCGCTTTTTGGAGAAATCTTGGAGGCAAGGATGACGCGCTTTCGATATCTCATAAAAGGCCAAGCGCGCGGTAAGAGCGCGCACCAGGCGGTTAATCAACCGCAAAGCCAGCTCGTGCTCAAGCTTGTCAGTGAGCTCGACAATGGACCGCGCCTTTGCTGGAGAGAGCTTTTCCATGTCTGCACTCGAAGCCACAGTCCCAAGAGCACGCATTTGAAGGAGCGAACGCCATGTGTGTGCATCGACTTGCGGAAGACTGCTGGTAAGGGAAAAGAAGGCAACAGTTGCAATATCTGCCGCGTGAGCATCGGCCAAATGTTCCTGGCCTTCAAAATCAGATGTTCGCCTACCGACGACTGGTATAGACGACGGCCCGGTTGAATTAGAATTGGTTGACGGACGGCGTGGTAGACGACCAGGCATTGAGAGCTCTTTTGGTGGCATAAACAGCGTCTCCACGGCGCGCCAGAGGCTATGGAGAGCAATATCCCAGGGACAGAAAGTAAAGAGCTTACTCAGTGATGGTTGTAGCTGCTGCAAATCAAGCTTCGAATTTGAGCAATCCTGCTCCGGGCCAGCCGTCTCTTCTCGAAATGAGCGAAGAATTTGCTTGGTAGAACCCAGTGCGTAGAATACACTCTGGGCAAGGAATATATACATTCGACGCTGGCGGGATGTTGCAAACTGCCATTCAGGATTCTCAAAGTTCCCTGTAGATTCCATGTAACGCAGCTCATCCGTCCATCTCTGAGCTTCTTCGTCAGATTGGACCATCATTTGCGCGAGCCCGTCGATGATTGCGCCATTTAAGTGACTTAGGCTTTGAACAGTCAGCGGTCGTTCCGCCTTTTCATAAGGGCTTTTGCATTTTGACTGGTCATCGTTCGAAGATTGTGTTTCTAATGCCAAGTGGTCGTCTCTAGCTGCCAGCGGCTTTTCGGCATCCTGATTCTGGGTGTCATTTAAGAATTTCGCACTATCCCACGACACACGCCTCTCCTTCTTCTTCCGCTGTGTCTGTGTGAAAGTCCCATCAAGATGTTCATTCCTGCCGCGATGTTTTTGCGGGCGATGCTTCAGCGCCGGCGGCGATGATATGTTAACCGATCCGTCAGTCTCAAGATGCGAATTGTAAGAGAGCTTTCGGCTTGGCCTCAAGTCTAACCGCGACTTTCCCTCTTTGACTGTGCGCGGACTTTGTTGATGCTGGTCTGTTTCAATCAAGGATATTCGTCTCACTTGGTGCTCGGGTTTAGATTCAACTCGCGGGGCCCGTCTATTCGCATCCCGCGACGAAGGAGTATGGGGAGCAACCCCCGGCGACTTATTTTGCAAGTTCGCACGCCGCCTTGCGCACGTAGATCCCATAGTAGTATTTGTATGTTCGCAACCCTCGCGTTTGGGTGACCGAACGTGCTGCTTACCCAAACGATCTGCATCTGAATCCAGCACGTCTGGTGACCGCCGTAGAGGGAGCCATTCGACCATTCGTAGCGAGAGAGTATCAAACAGGTTCTGCGTAAAGGATTTCGGGTCTTTCATTCGTTGCGTCGCGGACTGGTCGTCAACTGGCGCGGGTTCATTTTGTTGTCGCGATTCCATATACGATCCGGGCCCTATTCCCGTGTTGTCACAGGGCTTCGCAGATGCTGCATCTTGATTGACCGGCGCTCTATTCGCCGATAGGTCGCCAGCTGTCCTGCGACTCGATGCCGATGACGGACTTCGTGCTTCGGTACGGTCGGTCAATGCTCCGCGGCTTGACCGTCTCGATGAACGCAGATGATCTTGAGACGACAGCTCCGACGGGACGCGCTGGGTGTTACGGCAGAGACCACTCTCCGGATTATCCAAGCTAGCCAAGTAGCAGGCCAGGGTCCGGGCACTTAGCTCCGTGTAACGACGATACGGCCCTTCAGATACCCTTCGCCTGTAACTTGCGCAGGTCGGAGTGCGGCAGGCGGGATCTTGACATCCATGGAGAAGCTGATTTTTGTACCTTGATTATCAGAAACTCAGTTAGCCGTGACCCATGCCTCACCTCGCCGGGTTTTAGGTGGTTTCGTGGGACACACTCACTTTCGGACTAGAAGGTTGAACTGGCGCCGTCGCTCCTCTCTATACCAGAATAGAACTTGTGCCGGATCAGACACATCGATGGTGTTCTGAACAATGATATCTGGAGCGTTTGAAGGAAGCTTTGACCGATGGAACTGAGACCGGTCGACGCCAGCATCGTACGAGCTCACTGAAGCTCCGCGGAGCCTAGTCATCTTCGCGAACTGAGGAGCATACCTGAGCGATGGCAGTCAGGATAAACCCGTTCCTATCTATGTATAAGAAGCGGAAGAATATGGTTGATAGCGAGATGGTTGCGGTTGGAATCGTGAACACCGTATGAGACGGCCAGCTGTTCCTCCCCAAGCTGATATCATCGCCAGAGGCATCCTAGCCTCAGGCGCCAAGCCTCATGAGTGGAGATGACTAAAGCGTCTGGAACATTGATGATCCAGAGATATAGGGCCTAAACCGGAATAGGGCAGCCTTGTATTCAATTAACTTAGTCGGGCTTAGAGTAGGACGTCACGTGCCTTGAACGTCATCGCCACTGTCCAAAATTACGGCCTTAAAGCGGCAAGGCGAGGATTTTGTGCGGTTCGGATGGAACTTTATCGGAGGGGATTATTGATTATCAATAATTTCTTCGACCAGCACCCATCAAGTGAGATCAGGAACGCTTACTGATTGCCTGGCACCCTCCGGTTGCCCCTCATTTCTGTCGCTTGCCTTCAGTTTATCTTCTTCAGGACCTGACTCACTCTTCACTTCAGTGGGCTCAAGTTTTCGCATCGACTTGTACCCCGCTCGAATTTCTTCCCACAACGAGTAGTGGCAATCAACCGCCGCATCCTTTTTTGTCTGATACCCTTATTCTTTCGTCGATTACTTCAGTAACTTTCAAGATGTCTTCTCTTCCTTATACTTGCAACACCTGCTTGGTTGCGTTTCGGAGCAGCGATGCTCAAAGGGATCACATGCGCATGGATTGGCAGTAGGTTTTCCTGGAAGTCCATGGCACATCCGTCAACTCTCTAACATCGATAGTTTATATAACATGAAGCGCCGTGTTGCCTCTCTGCCTCCAGTATCCCAGGAAATCTTCAATGAAAAAGTCCTTGCCGCCAAAGCCACTTCGACAGCCGCTGCCGCCAAGGCGTCCTTCGAGAAGACCTGCCTTGCTTGCCAGAAGACATTCTACAGTGAGAACTCGTATCAGAACCATGTGAAGAGCTCCAAGCACAAGGCCCGGGAGGCGCGGATGAGCAAAGACCTTGCAGACGATTCGTCATCTGTCATGAGCTCCACCTTCTCTCTGGGCGAACCGATCAACAAGTCTCAGGAAGGCGACTCGGAAGTCGCCAAGGTTGCCGACAATCTCAAGACATCGACGATCGAGGAAGAGGATGAGGATGAGGAGGAGCTCGAGGACGGGTCTGAATACTCGGCTTCCCGCTGTCTGTTTTGTAGCCACAAGGCCTCGGACCTTCAAGAGAACACAGAGCACATGCGCAAGAGCCACGGCATGTTCATTCCCGAAAAAGACTACCTCGTCAACCTGGAGGGTCTGATCCACTACCTCTACCGCAAAATCAACGAGAACAGCGAATGTCTCTACTGCCATGCCATCCGAAACAGCCCGGCCGGCATTCGTACTCACATGCGGGACAAGGGCCATTGCATGATCGCTTTTGAGACCGAAGAGGAACAGATCGAGATCGGCCAATACTACGACTTCCGCAGCACATACTCCGATGACGATGCCGGGTCAGTAACCAGCGAGACACCAGAGGACGGCGGAGTCAAGGTAACCGGCTCGGACGGCGACGACGACGGATGGGAGACGGAAACCTCCGCCTCCTCCCTGGACGAGGACGAAGACGACGACGACTTCGATTCCCACAGAAAGGCACCCGTCGTGTACCAGACCGAATACGAACTGCACCTCCCCTCCGGAAAGAGCGTCGGCCACCGCTCTCTCGCCAAATACTACCGCCAGAACCTGCACAACTATCCATCGATGGAAGAGAAGATCGCCCGCCAACTCGCCATCGAGAACGGCGAAGTAGAGGAAGAGCGACCCCGGGGCCGCAACCCCACTCGCGCCCTCGTCACCCGTGCCAACGGCGGCCTCGGCATGATTGGCGCCACGGAGGATCAGAAACGGGTCGCGGTCATGTCGGAACGCAAGGACCGGACGCGTGCTATTCGGCAAGAACTCCGGTACAGAGACCGGGTCAACCGGGCTGCGAACAACCAGAAACACTTCCGGGTATGTACATCTTATTCTGATCTGTTTAGCAGGATGCTAACGTTGACTGCTAGGACCCCCTTCTGCAATGATCGCACCGCTGGTCTTTTTCTATCATGGTTCAATGGCTGTTTGGTTTGTCAAGTCGATTACTGGAGTTATTCAGGTGCATGCATATACATGGATGAGATGAGATGATCAAAATATCAAAAGTCTTATGCATATGACGAATTTCCCGATTTCGTAGTGCCATACCGGCAGTTTACCGTCTCTACAATCATTTCTTTATGATGGGAAAATAGACAAGTCGATTAGAATGGTTGGGTTACAGGCTATTTATGCATGGGATACGCTTCCCGGTTGAAGGATTCAAACGAACACCGTTATCGGTCGCTTTTTCCGTAGCCACATACAGTATGCTCATACACAGGCGTTGACATCAAGGACTCGCTTGCGCGATCGTCGCTCTGGCCGGCAGAGTGATGGAGAGGTAGAGGGGTGGAGAAGGGGAAAGAGACACCTTCCAACCGCGACAAAACTCATGGAGATAACAGGGGTGCTTCTTCGTCACGCCGGCCGTCCGAGGTTTTCGCGTGGGACTTGTGCTTGCGGCGGCGTTTCTTCTTTTTGTGTCCGTTCGGTTGTGTAGCAGGGGCGGATTGCTCTTCGTCAAGGTCGATGAGCTGACCGTCCTGACGAACGGGGAACTTGGCTTGCTTATTGGACGATCTTTCGTCATCGGAAGAAGTGTTGCTGCTGGTGGTGTGAAGGACGACTTTGCGGATTCCGTTGACGTCGACAATTTGTTCGGTGATGCTCCCACTGCGGGCGGGTCCCTTGTGCAGGTAACCACTGCCCAGTCGGGTCTGTTCCTCAAGTCGGCTGGACGATGTGGTGCTGGTGGCGACGCTCGTCCTCGACGGCGGTTTATCATCCTGCTCGTGGACGGCTTCTGGAATGGCTAGTTCGAGGACACCGTTATCCGAGGCTCGATTGTTCATGGTGCCGTAGCCCAGCTTCACTGCGTGAACACCGTCTCGGGCGTCAATGCCAGATTGAAGGAGTCCAGCTCCTATGCCTCCGGCCAAGCCGGTAGATGTATTGTTGACGACCTGTGAGCCCGAGGTGCTGTGCCCGGAATCCATATCAGTGTGTCCCGATCGGCTGGGAGAGCCGCTTGCTCGCTTGATCTTCACGTTCTGGTAGCGAGTTTGACGAGGGCGGCTGGCCAGGTTGGACGGTCCGAGGTGCTTCAGGTGTTCGCGTATCTCGTCAGTGGTCCCTCGGTGAGTGAGAAAACAATCAGTCGAGTCGGAATTCTTGTCCGAGGTCTGGAGGCGCATATGGAAGCGAGGCGGAGGAGCTTCCACGGAGCTGCGACGCCGATCAACAGAGGGCATACGGGATTGGCCGTCGGATTCTAGCAGAGGCCCCGCGGACTCGAGAGCGAGCATGGGCGGCTCCTCGACAATGCGACCTTTCGGAACGCGAGACTTGGGAGCCGGAGCCATGCGCCTAATTGCCTTGTGTACATCAATGAAGACATCGGACTCGTCGATGATCTCTCTGCTCACTCGTCAGTGTCATTGGCCGGATAAGGGACAGCGCAAAACACGTACTCGCCAATTAGCTCCTCAATCACGTCCTCTAAGGTGACTACTCCTAATGCACCACGGTCCTCACCAGGATATTCCGAGACGAGAACCATATGAGACTTGCCCTCCTGGAAGAAGTTGACAATGTCCAGACAGCTGGTTTCGGGGCGAGTTTCGGGAAGCGTCGCCAAAGCGAAATCCCGCACGCGCTTGCAATCCTCGGGATCGTAGGTGATCAGCATCTTTACCAAGAGCATACCCACAAAGTTCATAGGGTTATCGGGGGCATGGATGGGAATGCGGGAGTATCCCTGGGACAGAATGAGATCCATAGTCGATTCGTCCAAGACGGTATCTGCAGACATGGTGAAGACATCTTCCATGGGCGTCATGATGCTTCCGACGGACTTTTCTTTCAGGTCAAGCACAGCGCTGATGATGGTAACTTCATCCGAGTTGAGCTGTTCTCCCGCCTCACCCAGGGTCTTGTGCAATGTCACCAACGTCTTCAGACCAGCCTTCTTGTAGATTGTTCCATGATCTTCACCCAGTAGTCTGTCCAGCAGCTTGGCCACGGGCCAAGCGACAGGGGACATGATGTACATGAGCACTAGGACGCAGGGAGCCATCCAGGCCCCGATCGGGAGACCGTATCGGACGCATATCGACTGAGGAACGATTTCACCAAAGATCACTGCGACATCATCAATACGACGCCAATTGGAGGGGTACCAATCAGAAGGCGGGAGAAATATATACCGATGAGTGCAGTACTGCCCAAAACAGCAGGCCAGCCTCCTCCGAGCGACCGATCGAGGATGATGGGGAGAGTCTCGTTAGTGATGACGTTACTGAGCAGCAAAGTGACCAGAACCCAATGTTTTCCCTTCTTGAGGAGTCGAAGCACGCTAGCGGCATTTCTTCGTTCGGATTTATCGCCTGACGATTTGATGACTTGCAGATAGACCTCATCCTATCGGATTGACGGGGTCGGGTTAGCTCAAGGGACTGACACTTCCAGGCCCCGATCGGGAGAGAATGAGAAAACATACCTGGCCCATCAAAGCAATGGTCAACCCAGCGAAGGCACCGCCGCTCAGCACGAGCGCAGCGGCCACACCTAAGTAGAGCCATAATTGTGGGTCATCGACTGGTTTGGGGTCGAATTCATGGCCGCCCAAGACTTGATAATGATTGCGGGAGGCGACTGTAGGAGCGGCGGAGATGAGGGGTATTTGGGTGGAAGCCAGAAGAAACAGTTTCGCTAAACCGAGGACAACGGGCCTCAAGGCCACGTAGCGGCTGGCCGAAGGTATAGCCATCAGCAGTTGGTGAGGGAGTGAAAAAGAGAGAAGTAAGTAGTAGCGCGGGCTACTGCAGAGACATATTTATGGCGAAAAACGATGATTCTAGTGTCTCTTGTCCTCTTTCTGGACTAGTTGGGGGACGAGACTCCCAGAGTGCCAAACCTAAGGCCAAAAGAGTTTCCGGGCCAAGCGGAGACTACCTTAGACTACGGTGGATGTCCCGATGACGTGCGGCCCTCTCTCGGCTGGTGGAGCTCCCAGCACGTCCTCAGTCCTCAAGCTCTGGGGGATCTATTTCTGTATCAGATCAACTGCAACGATGCTATCTACCAAGCTAGTGGGCTTCTCTTTTCGTTGTATCTAAAGAGGCAGAACCTCTTGTCGATGAGCTTGATCCTGCAAACGAACAACAGCAATGAGTTTCCACCTTCCATCCTTTCCTTGAGGCTTTTTTCTTTCTTTTTTCCATCTTTTCTTTTGCGACTAGATCTTATTGGGTTTAGTGCCTCATCCCTTGATTTGTATTATTCCAGATACGGACTGGTCCTGAGACATTGATACCCAATCAAATGCTTCGCCGAGTGCATGAGATTATACTAACCACTAACGGTTAGCCCTTAACCACAGCTTCCATTTCCGATTCTCCAAGCAACAACCGCAGTTGATCCATATCCACCAGAGTCTACCTACTACTCTGTACTGTGAAGAGTAAAGGAGAAGAATAACTGGACTACTCACGAGAGCTTAACAGCCTCTGTATCTTCTTAGAAGCTTAGTACCATTGTTCATTCAGCTGTGATGGCATGTATCCAGTCAGATCAGCATCAACCGCCAGCATGGTATAATAAAGTTGCATGTACTCGCTTTAGTCTATTAATCAAGCATAGCGAAACTACAATGATCGACAACGGAATCGCACTGGTGATCTTGGATCATATTGACGATGGAGAGCAGAGCAATCAGGTATAAGTGTCTCCCCGTCAGGGGATGAATTGTATTGTACCCTCGTTTACGGTGGATCTACTGGTCTCTGCGAGTAGAATTTGGAAAACTCATGGGATTGGTGTCCTCAACCTCCTCGATCGATGGTAGTGCTGTCCTAATGCCTCAGGCCAATCTGGATTGCCATAGTTGATCTACCGCGAAGATGCAAATAGTAGAAAGAAATATACAGCAGAGGAAGAGGAATAGACGATGTAGCATTGAGCAGAGTAAACAAGATGAAGTAGAGTAGATGAGATTGAAGGACGAAAGACAAATGATCTTTCACTGACGAACCATGGCAAGAAATGCAATGTAAATGCTGATCCAGGAGCTGTATATTAGATGCCTGATGAGAGGCCCTTCTTTTTACCGAACTGACAGACGGGTTATCTGGAGGCTGGAGTCTACCTACAAGTAACATCAGCCTTCGAATGACTGCTTCCACCTCGACGATAACATCCCCTCACATAAGGCGAATCAGCTCCTTTTGGCTGGTAATCTCCATAATCGAAGTGAATGATTCTGATATGGTGATATCGCCATGACCTACCGTAGTGACATAGCATCACGCTTTCACCATCGAGACCCGATGCTCCCAGCACGCCAATACGATGCCAGCGCCTTCTCTGGACCTCAATATTCACTCTCGAACCCTGTATCTCATCCAGACTGACACAGGCTTTGGTTCCTGCCCCCCAGCAGACGTGTGATATTCACTCAGTGCCCGTTTCCAGCCCGGTTCTGCTGCTGGTTTCCCAGGTTCACCTCCCAAAGGCCTCGCTTTGACAGGAGAACATTCACTCGATCTCGCTTAGCTGTTGCTGGAGCAGGTTTTGGTGATACTTGCCACTCATTTTGTTGTGTTCCCCTGCTCCTGCTCGACTCTTTCTCTCTCTCCTACTTCTCTTCTTCTTGTTCTCTGCGAAAGCATCCCATAGCACCATATTTGAAACCTCCAAACTGCTCTTCAACTCTGCAAACAAAAATCCCGTCTCAGCCATCTCATCAGATCATCATCCCAAGAATCTCAATCATCTCTTTTTCGTTCTCCTCAATTGACCTCATCAAGAAGCTACCAAGTGCTTCTCTCTCTCGACAACATTCCAAAAGACAAGAACCTCGTGTTGTTGACTTCTTTTTCCCTCCACCACCTCCCAAGCACCATGACTTCTCACGTTGAGATGTACTTCCTGTACGGAGAAGCCTACGACGAAACCGCCCCTGTCACAAGGGCAGAGGCCTGGCTCCGTCAGTTCGCTTACGCGGACTTGACGACCGGCGCCACGCTTTCCTTTGCACTCGTCACTCTCCTGGGGGTCATGGCTCTATTTTGGGAGGATCTCGCTTTCTGGATCTCGGCTGTCGCGAAGAGACTCGACTCACCGATCCTTGCTGTGGTTGCCGCAGCCAGTTCGCTCGTTATGCAGCTGGTTAGCGTTTGCTCTCGTAAGGAGCTCGGCACCATCGTGCAGAATTGGGTCAAACAGCCGAATGTCGACTGTCGCCTCGTCCGACTCGTCTCCGCCGTTGGCAGCTGGTGGTTTCCCCCTAATCAACCCCTGACAACAGTCTGCCGGCTAGCCGGTTCATTTGTCTGCGGTACGACCGCGTACGTGTGGCTCTTCTTCCCTCTTTCGCAGTTCCTGTCTGGTTTCGCCGACGGTCTGCTGACTGAGACGAAGGAGATGTCCCTGTACTGCATGGGCATCCACGGACGGTGGACCATCGCCAGTCGGCTTATCTGGCGTCAGTGGGGGAGGGTCGCCTTCTGCAACGGTGAGGAGACCGGACTCGAGTTGCGCGCGATAATCGAGGACGATTGGCAATTGCCACGTCCCTTCGACCTCGACGGCGAGATCCACCACCTCCGAATCCTTGCTTTCGTCGCTGCCAGCGTCTCGCTCGCTACCACGGCGGCGTGGTCCTTCCGCGCTCTCTCCAAGATCGCCTTGTTCCAGCGTGTCGTCGTCGTTTTCCAACAGCCCTCGTCTCCGGGCCAGAGAGCGGACCACGTCGCCGGCAGCGAGACACAGCTTCCCGGGTCGTCAATCAATAAGCGGCAGGATGACTTGATGAACCTGATCAGCAGTTACGAAGGCATCCTTTCCGAGAAGGAACGTGTCCTATCCGCCACGACCCAGAAGCTTAGGGCGACCGAGCAACGGATGGAGGATGGCTGGGCTCAAGCCAAGCGGTTGGCTGCCCTCCAAGTCGTACGCGCCGAAGAAACTCGCGCCCGTGAGTCGACCGACATTGCCCTGTTGCGACGCAAGCTCGCGGAAATGGAGGCGCGGCTCAGCCTGGCCCAGGGTAGAGCGAGAGCGGTGGAGGATGATGCCACTGCGAGAGTGCGGTCCCTCTGCAATCAAGTGGCCGGGCTAGAACAGCAGCTGCAGGCCCAGAGGGAACAGGCCGGGGACATTTCTCTGGGCGAAGTCGATTCGCTCAGAGCCGAACTTCAGGTTCGGAATGACCAGCTCGTCGACATCGAGCACCGCCTGGCCGCCGCAGAGGCCCGAGAGCGTGACTCTCGTGGCCGGGCAAACGATGCCGAAGCCGAACGTCGCCAACTCGCCGATCGCGCCCATGAGCTCGATGCTCAAGCCCAGGAACTCACTGCCCAGAACGAGGTGCTCCAGGCCTTGTGCGACACCCTGTCGCAGGAGTGTGGTTCTCTGGGTGCAATCCAGCAGGACCGCGATGACGCCTTCGGGCTGGCATCCGCCCTGCAGCACGAGCTCGTGTCGACAAGAGCGACGGCGGAGACCGCATTTAGGGAATCCCAGGAGTCCCTCGCTCAGACTCGCGCAGCCGAATCAAACCTCCGACAATCAATGCAGGAACTCAGGCACGCCTGCGACTTGACTCTCGCGCAGGAACGTGCGGCCAGTGCTGGGGCTCGGGCTCGGGCGTCCGAACTTGAGGCGGAGGTCGAAGACCTCCAAACCAAGGTCGGGCTGGCCATGAGGGACGCACAGAGGGCCCAGGAGAGGGCGGTGTCTGCCGAGAGGATCATCAGGATCCTCCAGACCCGCCTGGCCAGGCATGAGGACGCTGCCCGGGGCGCGTTGCAAGAGATCCCCAAGCGCCAGATTGGCAACTTAGGGTCCATCTCCACCGCCCTGGCCGAGAGCGAGGTGAAGGTCGCCCAGCAGCAGGCCGAAATCAACGACCTCCGGCGCCAAGTCGAGCAGCTCAGGCTGCAGGGACCGTCTGGCCCGACCGACAAGGCTGTCCAGGAGGACGTTCAGAAGCTGCGGGCTGCCCTTGATAGGGTACGGAGAGAGCGGACGGAGGACCAACTCCGTTGGGACAAGAGAACGCGTGAGCTGGAGGAGGACAACCGAAAGCTGCGCATCTCTCTGTCGAACGCCGAGGCACCGTCGGCCCGCCGTCCTGGCGGTCGCCGGCCTCCTACTCTCCCCTGATTTCCTACAGGTTGCTTGTTCAGCCCACCTGGACCGGCCGGGGACTCCCGTTTCGACGGGACTTTCATGGCAACGGGCCGGTGGTCCCCTGAGCAGAGTCCCCGAATGAGGCCTTATTCCTCCCTTCCCTAGATGTCGACGTTTGGGCTCGGTATCCTCGCAGTGGCATAAGGTAAACGGGGGCAGCGCGTGTTGCGGAACATGGGTGGTCTAGGGGTCCTTGATGGACACGCACACGGCGCTTGCCGGGGAAAAAGGGGGCCAGCGGAGGAAGGAACTGCATTCGGGCCGGGGACATGGACTTCAGGGTTGGATTATGGGGATGGACTTTGGGCTGGTGAGGCGGGCGTGTGTTGGTGGGCGGGCTAGGGGTCCTTGATGGACAAACACACGTCCCGCGGAGGAGAGGGAATCCTCGGAGTCGGCGTGAGTCTTGATCATGGCCAGGATTGATTTTGAGCGTCTGTTTTTCTGTGCTGTTGGCGTTCTGGCGTCGTTCTCTCACATGACGAATGAATGAACCGCTCAGTTGCAACTGAGTGACGATTGAATGAGTATGACTTGACCTCACGTAGACTTGGACGCCGTAGACGTTCCCAGTTCGTACTGTGATTTGCAGTCGTTAATCAATCTTGGCTGATAATGATCGACTCGGAAGATCACCCCCAGCCCTATGGCACAGCATTTGTAATTTCACTGGCCGTGACTTGTCGTTTGATGTTCATGTTCAGAATCTTCAGGATGAGGTGCTCCATATTCATCCACTCGCCTTGTAGACCCTACTGTTTCATCTTCCCCCGCTCGAATCCACATTCTCCATACTACGGATGGAGTATGGTGGGTTCAACTATCGCTTCTGAGAAGGGTCCATATCCATTTCACTTTTCAGTATTTGTGAGCGGTCATATGTAGCATACAGACTGAGTATACAGAGTATTTAGTCTTTCAACTATCTATCAGTCTTTCACAGACATTGTTCAAACTCCATTCATTCCAGCCGGTAAAAGGTTAAATGCTAGAATGCCAAGCAGCGGGCGTTTCCTTATCCAAGGCTTTGTTGATTATGGTGCTTTTTGTGGAGACTTAAGGATATCGTTCTATCTACTGGATATAGCATGTCTTGCAATGGTACTCAGTACTCGGTGTCGGCACTGACTGACTCCTGATAAGTATAATTGACAGTTCGACAGTCTGTCATGATGAGCCCAGGCCTCATGTACAGTTGTTTGTGTTGATCAATTGGCAGGATACCTAGGATGCATTCTCAACAAGGATGTACATACTTTGTGTGGACTGTGGAGAGAACTGCTCCGCCATGGGTCAGGAAAGTCTAGCGCCCGAATTGTTTCAGCTTGAAAAGGGAGTTTGTTTCCATTAGCTGATTTGTTAGTTTATTGGGTGATGAGTTGAGAAACCGAGGGGACGAAATAGATAAGACAGAGGACTAAGGGAAAATATGGTTTGGCCGTCAATAACGGTTCCTTCATCCTCGTCTTCATTATTCTTCTTCATCCACCCATTCATTCTCTGTCCATTTCAGCTTCTTCATCTGCTGAACCCCTCCATTCCTTATTGCATCATCTTCTTCTCAGCTTCGTCAGTTGTCAACCGTCAGCGTCCATTCCTTCCAGTTCCAGCCTCGTGTATCTCTATCCCCACAATCCGCACATTGACACAGACACGCGCCCTGACCCCTATCTTGGCAAAGGGATCCATCGCCATTACTCCCACTGATACGAAGTAGAATACCTTCAGTCGCTCCTTTGTGTCTCATCTGCATTGTGCATCGAATTCGAAATCAATGGTGAATGGCCATTGTGCGATTGATCCGCTGCGGTTGTTGATCCCCCTCCCCTGAAACAGGTCCTTTGACGAGCGCTTTGCGACCGTCCAAGGGCCATGCGCCTGGGGATCTCGTAGCCGCCGATCGAAATCGATCACCTCGAACTCTGTCGCTCTTTGTCCTGGGCTCTTGCTCGGAGTTTCAAACAAATCTTTCGAACTTATTGCTCTTTGTCTCTCGTTTCTGGAATCGCTATTGTGCGATTGCGACTCTGCGCGGCTGGCCCGAGCAGGTCGATTCAGTGACACCTCTACCTCGTCAGGTGTAACTCACCATTCGTTCTGTATTTGTCGTCTTTGACTTCCTTTCCGGTCGCTATTTGTTTCTGGCAGAACAGGTATACGCACAAAAATGCCTTGCTGCGGTGAGCGCGAAAAGGGTCCCGTGTCAAGGGAGGAGAAATGGGACTCGGTGGTAAGTGAAACGGGCGCGGTCACAGACAATTGAGCGAGTGTCGCTGATTTCCTTGCTTGCAGAATCTGGATGACTTCAAGTCCGAATCGTGTCTAACGCCCTTCTCTTACTTTTTGGTTTACGTCTTTCTTTTGGTATCCCTCGCGGTGTATGGCGTCGACACCTTCACGGCGGTCAATCTGCTGGCGTTCTCTCGATGGGCCGGATCAATTGAACCGGCTATTCCCTTTACAGTATCGCGATGGATCTTTGCAGTGTGCATCATCATCTCTTTCGTCCTGTTGTTTCTTCGGTGGCTTCATGCGATTCGCGCGATGCGCTCGGGGAGCATTGCCCGAAGTTACTTGGACCCTCTGGCTGCCCGGGTCCAGAGTATCCGTATGGGGAGACGCGGTCGCGGCTGGAGACGCTTTTTGGTCTTTGCGGAGTTAACGAAGAGTAAGAAGGGCGCAGAGTATGTAGCTTTGTTCGCGTACTTTTCTTTCGAGAGTAAGTCCATCCTGCTTTGTCTACTATTTGGGCTATCAACTGACGTGCCAATCTAGGTTGGATGAATACAGTATTCGCAGATGGGCCCCGCCAAGTTGTCAATGCCATCACTTTGTACTCCGTCATGAAGATGGACCTTCTTCCCGGTGGTGAACACTCGGTGGACGACGACAAGGCAGGCATCGTACAGTTTTTCGAGAACGTCAAGATCTTAGCCGAGGACAACAACCAGAGAGCCGTGGTCCTGTGTGGTATGCTCTTCACACTCGTGATCTGGGTGCTGTCGATCCTCAAACTCGCATCCGCCGTGATTCTCTACCTAATCTTCCTGTTCCACCATATCCCCTCCGAGGATGGTTCTCTAAAGGTGTATTGCCGTCGCAAAATCAACACCCGGCTCATGCGCGTCGTTCGTCGGAAGGTGGACAAGGCTTTGGCCAAGAGCACCTTGGATCGCGCGCCGACTCAACCCAACCTCGCCCTGGACCGGAAACCGACCCTACCGATGGTGGTTGACCTGAATGCCGAGGACAAGAACCCCACCGTCACGACTCTCTCGCGTTCTACGACTCAAACAACGCTCCCACCGTATACTTCGCGCCCAGGAACCGCGGCACCGGAGCGAAACCCAACCCTTCCTACCCTTCCCGACGTATCATGGGCGGAGAAACCGGCTTTGAGCCGTACGGTAACTCAATCATCAGCGCATTCGGAGTTAACATCGTACTCTGGGGCTACAGCGGTCGCCAGCTACAGCCCTCTTGATCGCGGGTCTTCACCTGCGCCGCCTGTTCCTCCTGTCCCTAGCAGCGTGCCGATGCCCGGCGCACGTTCCTACACGCCGGTATCACGGCCGCCGACAACCCGGCCAACACGTACACCGGCGCCGCCGTCCGCGACCAACGCGCCAAGCCATATGCCGACAACGATGAGCCAAGGCGACTATGGGGAAGCGCCACGCCGTTATCCCGACCCTTACAGTACTGATGCACCTTACGACGAAAACTATGGTTCATATCAGTCGTATACTGCAGCGCCTGATCCTTACTCACGCTCATTGACGCGTGGAGTTCCTGTCTCGCCTCGCGATGACTATCCAACTCGGACGTTATCTCCTCAAAGTCACAGGGGAACACCCCAGCCATCATCCAACCCACAACCTAGCTATCCCGTACGAGCATACACTCCAGGCAACGCTGGGCCCGTTCGACCACCGCTGGCCGTTGATACAGCTGCAAGTTATGCCGAAAGAACATACACCCCAGTCTCTCAAAGAGCCACACCCCGACCGCAGCAGCAGAGCCCACAGCAGCAAGGAGGCTATGTTGCGTTTGATCCGTCAATGACCCCGAGCCAGCCAAATGCCGACGTTCGCCCGTCAAATTCTCCTGTTTATCATGCTTATAGCGGACCAGCCAGTGCTACATCGCCCAACGGGCCTAGCAACCGACCACCGCCTGTACGAGCCTATACACCGCAAGGCTACAATCGTCAACCGCGGCCCTATCGACCAGACTACGCCTGATTGTTCAGCGTTGGGTAGTCCATGTACAGAACGATTACCAGTGAAGCAGCTAGGTTTATGATATGTTACGACTTCCAGAAGAGCAGGTTTCTTCTGTGATTGATTGATGACTGTGTCAGCGGACTTTGTACTTCATGACTGGCGGCTTCAGGTCGCTGTAAATACCCTTTGGATCTCATTAGATCTATTTTTCTTGTTTCGATACCTTCTTCGGGAACATATCATGGATTGACGCTGCTTTGCTCTCGGGCCATTGGTGAAGGTATTCCGAGCATAAAATATTTAACCACAGCCTAGACATAATGGCATTTACTTAGCAATTCATTAACATCCCTTTGAGTTCTAAACTTGCGTGAAGTGCTGGCAGATAGCCTGAGGCTACTCACTCCTTTATGCTATACGCCGTAAATTCGCGGTGTCTTAACTCAATATGCGATTGGATCGTCTTTCTAAGCGTCTAAAGCTACAGCTTTTGTTCGTCTTATCAAGTACCTACTTGCTATATGCCAGTGATCCTGCTTTTCGCCGGCGAATCCAGCGGCATGATGCTAGAGCCAGAAGACGATGACTGAAGCGGTATTCCTTGCCCTGTTTGTCCATAATAGCTACTTGTACTGACTTAATCAATGCAGAGAACTATGATCGCAAGATCTTTCCGCCCGTCCATCGATTTATGGATGTCAGGCGTGCTGGTGGGGAAGGAAGGGGTATTGGACATCCTGTCGGCTTTGCACAGTGCAGGCTCTTTGGGTTTATGGGCCTACTTCTGTATCTACCAGAACACAACTTAGGGATACATGAGCCCGAGATAATATCAAGTACTTGTAGTTATTGGCATGAAGGTATCCGTTGTACATACTGCTCGTAGACCAAGAACAACAAACTGCGGGCCGAGTTGACAGCAACCATACCGAAAGCAGCCAACTAACCACAAAAGGAAATACCTGGTCCTAGCTTACATCCACTTAGCCTACTCCGTACGGTGTACCTATGTGTCAACTGTCATCAAGCTCCACGTCGCTGTTTAGGGTACATTTTATTCCTGAGTACCTTTAGCACAGACAGAATGGGCTCAGATCCTCACTGAGATCACACACGACGGTATTCGCCCGCTTTAACTAACGTCGCGGATGCGCATCGCCATCGCCATCGCTCCCTGCAATGGTTCCTCATCGGCGCTCGTCTTTGTCCGACCACGACCCTTCACGCCAGGATAACCATCCGCCTTCGAGTTCATCGGTTGATTCATGGGATCAGCGAGAAAATGGTACGAGGGGCAGTGGAATGCGTGAGTCGTATGGGGATGGGAATACCGACTTGCCGCGACCGGAGACGCCTCCAAGCGAGACGAGAGACCGGGGTATAACCACAAACGGGAACGAGTCGCAAACCTTGAAGCGTCAGAGGACGGGACGTATTCCTCGAGAAACGAACGCGAGTGGCGAGACTACGAATGATACTACTACATCGAATGGGGCTGTGGATAACGAGGAGGCTCACAATGGTTACGCCGAGCTGAAAGCCGGACAGTTTCCCCCACAGCAGGCTCTGGGGCTCGTTTTTGAACATACCGATAATGGTGATGACGCCCACCGGACATCGTTGGTCGATGTACTTCAAGGGGATGAGGCCGGCGCCGCGCTGAATGCCTGGTCGGAGAAGATGTCGCCCTCGAAGGGGGGGGATGTGGATCGAGAGGGAGAGAAGGTTCTGAAGCTATCCCCGGCGAAGATCCAGGAGCTCACCTCGTCGCCGCAGTCGATACCGTATCGTCCTGTGGCGTCGGAGACAGACCAAGGTCGACGGGTGTTGTCGGATGGCATGCATACAACAGGTGCAGATTCGGACGCGGGCGAGTCGAGAGTTCACGCTGGCCATATTGCTAGAGATTCCCAGCCAGAGGATGCATTGGGGCTGGGAATCTTTGCCGCCTCGAAACATTCGGTGTCCAACGGTCGTACGAGGCCGCATGCCTCGAGGACAGTCTCGACTCCCACCTCATCGCGACGACCGACGCTACAGGGGACCAACGAACGGCTGGCGCAGACGTGGGCGTCGCGGTCCAAACCCGACCGCCCGGGAATCGGTCTGGGGAACGGTCGCTTGGAGCAGGAATCCAAGCGCCAACTCAGCCCTTCCCCGGTTATCACCGAGCCTGCCTTGCCCTCTCCCATGCCACCGTCCATCCCCCTTCCTCCCCTGTCGGTGCCGACATACCTGCAATTGGAGCTTTCGTCTGGCCGACCTTCACCTCTGTATATTCATCGCTCCGTGACGAATGATTTCCCATATGAATCGTCGCGCGTCAAACTCGAGCGCTTGTCGAGTTTTCTGAGACTGCCGCCGGCCCTGGAGCAGGTGCTCTGGTTTGGAATCCTGGCATGCCTGGACGCGTGGCTGTATTCCTTCACAATCCTCCCCCTGCGATTTTGCAAGGCTCTGTATATTCTGTTGGAGTCCTGGCTGGTCAACCTGGGCATGGAGTTCCGTTTTGTCTCGGACTTTGTCATCAAGGGAATTGGGAGAGTCTGGAGGAGGCAGAAGAGACCAGTCCCTGGCTCAGAGGCTGAACGTAGACCGCGAGGCACTTCTACCGAGCGAGAACCAAGAACCAAGTCCGGGGAATCACGGCGACGGCACCGCGCCGATACACACAAGCACCAGCATCGCCGGCAAAAGTCCATCCCTTCTGCTCTTCTGCCTGACGACAAAGCCGACATCCTCAAGGGATTGTTGATGATCGCTACATGCTGTGTTCTCATGTACTTTGACGCTAGTCGAATGTACCACTGGATTCGCGGCCAGGCGGCTATCAAGCTGTACGTGATCTACAATGTGCTGGAGGTCAGTGACCGGCTGCTGGCCGCTATCGGACAAGACGTGCTGGAGTGTCTCTTCTCGCGTGAGGCTCTGGAGCGTCGCCCGGACGGACGCAGCAAGGTGTTTCGGCCGTTTGGCCTCTTTTTGCTGGCCTTGGCTTATACTGTGCTTCACGCCACGGCATTGTTCTACCAAGTCATGACGCTGAATGTGGCGGTCAACTCGTATTCGAACGCGTTGATCACGCTTTTGCTTTCGAACCAGTTTGTCGAGATCAAGTCGACGGTGTTCAAGAAGTTTGAAAAGGAGAACTTGTTCCAGCTTACGTGTGCCGATGTGGTTGAGCGATTCCAGCTCTGGCTAATGCTCACGATTATCGCCTCGCGCAATATTGTAGAAACAGGAGCATTCAACTTTGTTGGCACGCTGAGCTCCAGTCTGAGTAGCCGGTCGACCAGCACCAACAGCACCCCTCTGTCGACTCCTCCCAGGTCGTCATCCTCTATTCTCCCGCAGTCTTTCACCTTCTTTCCGTCGTCACTCATCTCCTCTTTCAGCCAAGTCAATTCCTTCCTGCCAACATTGGCGCAGGTGCTGGGTCCGTTCTTGGTTGTCCTGGGGTCGGAGATGCTCGTGGACTGGCTCAAGCATGCATACATCAGCAAGTTCAACAACACCCGGCCGGCCATCTACGGCCGCTTCTTGGATGTCCTGGCCAAGGATTACTATACCAATGCGTTTGGCGACCAAAACCTCACAAAGCGCCTGGGGCTCCCAGTGATCCCGCTGTCTTGCCTCTTTTTCCGAGTCTCTGTCCAGACGTATCAGATGTTCCTCGCCGCGCTGCTTCCGCATCAGCCGTCGTCGACGGCCGTTGAGTCGACCTCCCTCGCCTCCATTCACAGCCACTACGTGCCATCGCCGATCCCGTCCGCGCCCCCGCTGACTTTACGTACTATCCTCCCTGCCTCGGCCGCGCACGCCAGCGCTTTCTTCCGGAGGGTGTTGGCCAACGCGATGCCTTCGCCGGCACAATCGGTGTACATTTTCACCATTGTACTCATTCTGACGGCGTTTATCCTCCTGTTGATCCTGAAGTTGCTTCTGGGCATGCTTCTCCTAGCGTACTCCCGCTCGCGGTACAAGGCAATGAAGGCCCGGGAGGCGGAACTGTCGCACAAGACAGAAAACGGAAGCGCCACGGGCACTGCGTCTCGGGGACGCGAGTTTGCGATCGAGGGAAGCCGTCGCGTGGGCGGATGGGGCTCGGTCGAGGTCAACGACGACAAGCGGCGGTGGATCTACGCGGATGACCCGGAGGGCCTGCGCCGGCTGAAGGCGCGGGAGGAGAGAGACAAGGAGAAGGCTGCGAAAGAGGGCGAGGCGTCGATGGACCATGTGCAGCGCTACGAGATGGTGGCCAAGCGAATATGGTAGATAGATTAAAGAATTATTTCATTATCATAATCATGACGGTCATTATCAACGTCAGCGACAGTGCCAACGCATATTTACATAACTGTACAACACCACGGCCTGGCCTGCACCGGCTTGCGCGCCACCAAAACATACAGATTCACCAACGGCAACGCAGACGTACAATGCCGCCCAAACCCCTCGACCAGCCGCTCCGCGCGCTCAATGGCCTTCTTCTCGTCAACCACCTCCCCAGACTTGACCATCGCATGCGGCATCAGCGCCCTCAGCACCTGCATCAGCCACGTCCGCGCCGGCTCCCGCAAATGCGGCTTATCCGCCGTGCTGTTAGCGTACAGCCGGGCATCCACGAACCCCGTCTGCGCAGCCAGCTGATGGAGGTACTGCGGCGCATTCCCACACAGCCCGAGTTTCTCGACAGCGTCGACGACAATCTGCCGCATTTCCATGTCGATGGGGGTGGGATCGTCCGTGCAGAAGGCGGTGGTGTCGCAGTCGTCCCATTGGAGGTAGCCGCCTGGTTCTATCGCAGTCTGCCTTAGCTGGGGTTCTACAGAGGAACTGCAAAGAGAGGGAAGGGCAAGGCAATACTCACTCAGGAGATCGTACAGGTTCCGCACTGCCTGCGGATAATCCACCTCCTTCATGGCGCCGACGAGCAGCCGCACGTGCACGAGGTCGTACCGTCCCCAATGCTCCTTTGGGAAGGGCTGTAGGATGTCTTGCACGGTGAGCTGGATCTCGTGCCGCTGGGCCTTTAGCGAGCTGAAGGGGAATTGTGCGGGGGAGATGTCGAAGCCGTGGAGGGAGAGTTTGTGGCGGGGGTGATGCTTGTGGAGGCTTTGCGCGGCGTCGACGAGCCAGATTCTTGCAGTTGTCAGTTGTCATGCGTTGGTCATTCGCTGGGGGGTGGTGTCTACCCTGTTCCTGTGGCTACGTCTGCTATGGAGCGGATGTTTGCCGTAGGGATGGAGGGATGGATGGGAGTGCCGCCGATGACGTCCACAAGGAAGGCATGTTGGGCGTTGAGACTATAAATGTCAGTGACGGCAGTCATATATGGGCGTAGGAAGCGATGTACCGCTTTGATTCCTCAGGATCACGACCTAGGAGGTACGCTGCGTCAGATGGGGAGGCCATATTGTTACATATCAATGATATCAACAGGAGACACAGATGGATAGATAGATATGATAGAAAGAAAGAATATGAATTCTATCCAGTGCAAGTCATACCATCATATAGAGTACTCTAGAAGAAAGAAAGCAGTGAATTGACACGCCATGAACCCTAAATTCACGGAGATATCCATAAGCAGAAAGACATTCACATTCACAAATCAAGCAAATCCCCCCCGTGCAGCATACATAACCTCCCGATATCAATCATCACATCACATCATATCATATGCTCGCGGCCAGGCCACACCACTGCACTCCACACAACAAACATAACTTCTGGCCGTGCCAGCCCATTAGCAGGCTGCGGCCCCATTCTTGACAGGCAGCGGACCGGGAATCAGGATATTTCCGGATGCAGGTAGCTGGAGAGGGAAACTCCCACGAGTCTGGGCTGCGGGACTGCGGGACCTCGGGATCAGCTCAGGGATTAATATCATCATTATTATTCTCTAGTCAGTGATCTATTGGTTTCTAGTCGGGTCTGGAGAGAAAAAAAAGTACAAGACCAAGACCAGACCAGACCCAGAGGGGACAATGCTCAGTGGCAAGATGTCAGGTCAGTCAACTGGAATCCATTCGTTCACAGTCAAATTAAATGAATCCTTGCATCCTGCTGTAAGCACTAGCCTAACCACAGGAAATAGTTAGGAGACTAGCTAGTCATTTTCCCGTGGATTTGTCTCTGGTTCGCCCCTGTCTGACCGTTGGCCTACATGCGAACAGATAAATGCGGATGTTCCAGAAGCCAGAGTGCCAGACGGCTGGGTGGATATATTATTGAGGATCCACATGCCTGCACTGCACACTGCACTGTTGTCCAATCTGATTTGATATGATTTGGAATCAGATCATTAGAATAGATAGAAAAGGTCTGGTTACAGTACGGCAGATATGTTGCAGAAAATCGCCCCGAAATCCAATCATGAATGCAATCCTACTTATAATACGATAGGGGCTGCTCGCTCGCTTAGAACCCATATCCATCGTCAAATGTCCATCAATGGAAAGTAAAAGTAAAGGAAAAGTAAAACCCCCTCATCATCATCACTCTCTACTCAATCCAGTATCAAAGTAGTAGGTAGGAGATAATACATTCTGCAGAATAATCCTTCAAAACTAATTATTAGTCCATACACGCGGACACCCACCATTGGCTATTCTACCAGCCTAGAAGGCAACCCGGTCCTTGGGGACAAGCGGACGCCCGTCAGTATCCACTTGCATTCGTGGATTCGGAGACATTCATGCACGCCTGCGTAGGTGGAGTTTATCCGTTTCTTCAAGGTTCTTGAGCTGCTGCCTCGGGGTTTGCTATTGGTATCTGACTACTCCTTATGTGTTGACTCTTAACTGAATGTGCAAAAGTGCAAGTTGTTGTCCCGGGTTAACGGCACAGTCTGCGTGTTCTGGCTGACGAGCTGAGTCTGTGCGTGCGCTAAGCGAGCTGATTTTCATTTGGGTTTGCGTTTGGGTTTTGGGTTCACTCGAGGATGATCAGAGGGGAAGTTCTGCTTTAGTTGAAGTTGTTACTGTAGATTGTGGAGCGGAAGAGAAGAGGCTGCCTTGTTTAGAAAAATAGACGACGACCACTCATGCCATTCATTTGTCTACACGCGGCTGCAAACTTTTGGATGCAAACGGTTCTATTGATGACGGAAGCTAACTGGGAAGGTGGCGCCTCGGCAACCGTGAAAACACATACTGGAAGATCTCCCGACTCTTGTAAAGATTCTCCACCCGCAACCGCTCATTGTACAGATGCGCATTGTCGCTCGCCTGCCCACAGGGTAGATTGGCCGCCGGCGCTGAGAATTCCTTTTCCAAGAACCGGATCGTGGGGATCGAGCCGCCCTCGCGGATGAAGATCGGCTGAACAGTCGAACGGGTAGCGGCCGGCTCAGGGGCAGTGGCTGCGGGCTTCTCGTCCGAGGAGTCCCCGCTCGCGTCTGGGGAAACAATCACGCCCGATTTGCTGGTCAGCGTGGACGAGGTAGGCACCGTCCTGCTGAGGGCGGAGCGCTGGCGGGACTTGCTCTTGCCTGCCGACGAGGTCGTCGTGGACGTGATGATGCGGTCGATGTGCGACGCCAGGCTGTCCGAGGAGTCGGTGCGCGCGAGGCCCGGCGTGTCCTTGCCCTTGGAAACACGCTGCAGCGGCGGGTATTGATGTTTCTGGCTGGTCTGGTCCCGGCTCCACGCCGCGGTGATCGCTTCCGAGAGCGTCGCGAAGATCTCGTTGTCCGGATCGCCTAGCCAGGGATCGGACTTGCCCGTGATTTCGACAGTGAGGTCGTTCTGCGACTCCAGCTTGTCGAATTGCTCCTGCGCGTACATCGTGAGGTTGGCGGCTACCTCGTCTGCCTCTTGATTCGGGACGACGCGGATCGAAAGGCTGGCTTTGGCTTTGCGCGAGATGGTGGTCGTCGAGGCCTTGCTGCTTCCGGGCACCTCCACCGAATGGATGGTGAGAGATGGCTCCCGCCACCGGTGCATCAACGAGTTGATGAGCGCGTCGCGGTCGGTGATTTCCGGGTGTTGCGGTAGCAGGATCCGTGCCACGTCTGCGAATCGCTGCTTTTCGGCCTCCGTCAAGGGAAGGACCAGGTCATGGAAGCCTGGAATATTGACCCGCCCTTTAGGCCCCACCAAGCTGGCCAGCAGCATCGACAGATCCTTCAACGGCTCATCCAGCAATGCGCTGCCGTCAATACCGCTGTGCAGATCCGGATGGTCGCTAGTGACGATCAGATTGGCATGCACCACCCCCCGCAGGCCGTACGTCAAACAAGGGTTGTAGTCGTCTAGCCAGTAACTGTTGGCCAGTAGAATCCAATCAACTGCCCCAATTTCCGGCTTGTGTTGTCGGACGGTCTCGTGGAATCCTTGGGACCCGGACTCCTCCTCGCCCTCGATAAGGAAAGCAACGTCACAAGGAAGCGCCTTTTGCCGTGCAAGGTCCGCAGCCGCATACAATGCCGCCAGGATCGGCCCCTTGTTATCCGAAACACCACGGCCGTACAAAAAGCCATCGATGGATGCCAGCTGGTACGGATCCGTGTTCCACTTGGTTCGGTTGGCATCCGCACCCACAACATCGTAATGCCCGTAGAACAGGAGAGTCTTGTCGACTTTATCCGGGGAGTTGGCGCTGAACCGTGCGTACACAATCGGATTTGTGTCTTGTCCGGTAGGCAGGAGTTTCGTCTTCGCCCCCAGGTAGATGCAGTGTCGTCGGAGGAATGCCGCTCCCTGGTTGCACTCTCCGGCGAATTTCGGGCTGGCCGAAACTGTTTTGAAGGCGACGAATCTAGCAAGGCAGTTGACCATTTCGTCTGCACCTCGTATAAGCAAGCATCGTGACATAGTGAAATATTCTGAGCTTACCATTATTGATCGGTGCCTGCTCATCCTGCTTACTAGACACCTCCGTCAAATCCCAGATGCCCACAGTATTGTCATTGCCTCCACTGGCGTAGATAAGTCGGTCCTTGAACCGACCAGCTGCAGACGCCAGCATTGTTCCTCCGTGAGCAATCCAGCTGCCCACCTCTTCAAATCGAGAGTTAAATTTCTAGCCACCAGGTCAGACACAGCTCCAACCTCAGTAGAGACAAGATCATACCTTGATGACTCCATTTGAATCACCACAAACCACCAAGCCCTGAACAATATCGACTGCCCATAAGTCACCTGTATGTCCGGTGATGCGTTTCACCAGCTGCCGAGAGTCCAGATTCCAAATGTTTAGCGCGCCGCCAGAAAGACCACAGTAGAGAAACGATCCGTCGACGGCCAGCGCAAGAACCGGATCCCTGTTCTCGAGCGCTGCCATTTCGGACGGCGCCTCGTCCTGGTCCAATCGCCACAGCTTGACCACGCCGTCGCCGGCGCCCGTCACAAGCACCTCCTCCGTAGGCGATGATTCAAGCAACCCTCGGACAAGAAGCATAGTGTAGATGTATCCATGATGCGAGAAGAGTTTGTGGTGGTCGCGCTTGAAGGTCAGGACTTGACCTCCCTGGATGACTGCACGTACGCCATCAGCACCCGCGTCCGGCCGGGGTGCTCGTGACCCGTCGGGCCCCCGGGAATCGAAGAACCGGTGCGTGCGCTTCGACAGATGAGCGGCTGACTGATTCGTCGAGACTGCATCTGTTTTGGAAAGGTCGCACCACTGGAATTGTTAGTACCGAGCCTTCTGAAAATCGATATAAGCCTACCTGGATGCTAGTGTTTTGACCTCCGCAGTAGATCGTCTTCAGACTAGACGAGTACGCCACGGAGAAGATATCGCCCACGTCGTGGTGAGAGTGGATCGAATATAGTCGATCAAAGGTCCTCGTGGACCAGACCTAACAAAGTCAACAAGCTGGACTTTGAACGGACGCACAAGTAGTTACATTGATAACGGAATCTCCACCACTGGAGAAAAGAAGGTCGCCGTCCTCGGACAGATAAAGACCCAGGACACTTTCTTGATGAGCGTGGACAGAAAGCACGAGTTCATATGTCTCGAGAGACCATGCCTATGCCGGATTCAGTATATGCCTACCAAGATTCAGGAGTTGGAAGACTTACCACAATATCTCCTCCCTGTAATCCAGCAAAAACACACTCGTCGTCTATGGCCAGAGCCAGTACTGATCGACTTGCCTGTACTCGATGTCCGATACCACAGTCTGGTCGGGTGTTTAGATGATGAGGGCCATCGTTGAGGACCTGCTGAGCCAAAGGCCGATAGTCCGGCCCGGGAATAGTGCGATCATAATTTTCCACTGAGGGATCGGGTTTCCCCTGTACTGCGCTGTTCATCGCTAAGACACGACGAACCAGAGAGTCTCAGCCTGTTTTCTTTCTATGGATTGGATGCTGTGGCTTTGGCTGGGAGGTAATGGTCTGCTTCGGCCACGTGATGCTCTCTTGCAGTGAGTTGATGAGTCACCTCAAGAACTACACCATAGATACATATAAACGAGTTAACTGAATGATGAGAAAATACAATAGAAGAAAAGAACAAGAGGGTATCAAAGATATCGCTTCTTGAATCGAGCGCGCAGTCAACGAAACTCCGGGGGATCCTTTTGCTTCTTTTCTGCGGTGATGTCGTGATTGAAGAAGGTGTGGCGGTGCAAGTAGAAGCAATGAGAGTGTCAAAACGCGGCGAAACAGCCAGCCATATCCCCTGAACAATGGAAGCACTTCTTTCTGACATACCTCGAAGGCGCTCTCGGTTCTTCTGACAACATGACTGTCTGTATTAGATGGTCAGTCTTGGAAATACTACTTCTGTTGATTATCCAGCCTGCTGCTAGTACTGCAGATGCTCAATACGAGGCAGTACTGACCTAGGTTCCCATAGAAGACGGGTTATCAGAGCATTCGTCCTGCATTGAGACATATTCCATCAGGTTCTAATATGCAGACTTCTGGGGATGAATCAAACTATCAGTAGCACAGGGAAGATGAAGTAGGCAGATGCAGCATTTATACCCATGAGAATCCTGAGATCAAGGGAACACAAAGATATCGCAAGACAAGGGGAGAATGATGTATTGACAAGAGACGAGGAATGAGCAAAACAGTCACAGTCACATTGACTTATCTACCCCTAGCTGAGATATGAACAAGATACTGTAAGTACATGATTTCCCTGCCGGAGATACGGTGTAGCTCTCAATCATGATTACATTTGCTCAAGGCTTCTTGCATGCCACGGGACGATAGGTTTGACCATTTCTTTATTCCGAACTCAGCCATGACATTTCTTCTGCCACGTGCCCTGGAAGAGCATCCAACAGGATCCAGAGATGGAAGATAGGTTTTCTTTCTCTAGTTACTCTGTGCTTTTTCAATAGAAATGCAATGACTCGGAGGATATGGATGCTTTGACTAAAATTACACGTATCGTAAGGCTATACCAGAGATTACCTAATGCGGGCAGTGCACCAGCCACAGTGGCGGTGACATCTCTCCCCAATCAGAATCCACCGCATCACCGCTACTCTCTACCACTCAATACCTGAGGTATTGGCATGTGCCTCATTAACCACATCAAGGATCTTCTCAAACGACGATAAATCATAGATTGTAGCTCAGGTTTATCTGGATGACAGAAGTACCTCCTGATAGCCATAAACAGCACTGTCGTTTGTCTCGGAGGATATGCCGTTGTGCCCAACCAACTCTACTGGCCCGAGTACAGTAGTGCCGCCAACGATTATGGATGGTGATGCAGCCGAGCACCCTGATCGTGTTGTGCCAGCAAATCGGCGTCCCCACGAATCTTCTAAATCGGCGTGGCTTAATGGCTAGTCCTGCTGCCTTTGCGACCCAAATGGAGACCAGCAAGCACTAATCTTCTACATACAGGCTCACCTTTCCCAGACCTCAAAAGGTGATTTGACTCCAATGCCTTGAGAAATCCAGGCTGTACTGCTCCGCCAGCTATATCACACCCAACCAGGCCGAACACTCTCGCGGGATCACATCCTGTTCGCTGCTTTGCTCTTATTTTAGGCGCCGAATCTTGCTAAAAAGTTACAACTGTCCACCATCCCAGCCTCTCCATTTCTTTTCTTCATTCATACTTCCAACATTTGAGTTGCTCCTGGTCTTGGCCGCCCTGACTCAGTACAGTCATCGTATATTTGTTGGACAGGATCTTTCTCTACCAGGAGGTACCTTCTCAGCTGCTTTTGAGATTTCAATCTCAGCTGAAAATTTCTTTTTTTGAAACAGGCACCAGTTTGCTTTGTTCCTTTTTTGCCTCCCAGGTCTCTGACTGTGCTCGTTGATTATCTGGATATTTTCCAAGCAATCTTATCTTGTTCTTTGAGTTTTCCCTGGCGGAGAATAGGAATAAGGGGAAAAGCCCCCGGTTCCCCACCCGCGCCGACACATCCAGGCTCCATATCTATCTACTATACCTGTCTAAGGTGCTCTTCACCGCTTGATCTTGGAGCCACCGCCAACTGCGATCAAAATTATATGAATCATTCGTCTATGCTGATGGACCTTGATGGTTGACAGCTGTGGACTTATCCTCGACGACAAAGTTACTCGTGGCCATTGGTACTGTCCGATCTAGCACCATTTATCCGTCATTATGCCTCCATTAGGCGAGACGATTGCCGTGATTGACAAGTCCGGCAAGGTAGTGAGCACGGTAGGTACTTGGCACTTTTTCCCCGGCGTCTCCAACAGATATAATTTGATCTGACCACTGCTCAATAGAGTAAACACCTCTTCGGGGTCTTTACGCAGGCCAAAAATGCATATCGCGAACGCAAGGCTCAGATTCAGTCGGAGCGCAACGCCAAGATTGCCGAAAGGGAAGCTCTGAGGGCCTTGCAAAACTATCACATCGATGATGCGCCGTCAGTCGCTCCCTCTCGCAGAAGCAGGAGCACACATTCGCGGCACCATCGACACCGTCGCGCCCCTTCGCACTATGAACAGGACCTGCACTCGGTAGCCTCGCACACGGAGTCCTACTACGCCAGTCCATCGGACATGGTCCGACGTCATACGCATCATGATATTACTAGGGAACTTGAGCCGCGCCCCAAGCCGGGTCGTTCCAAATCAGAAGCTCATGTCGACATGGACTTGGCATACGGCGAGTTTCATCCATCAGCCCTGGCCAGGGCTCCTCCCTCACAGCATCAGCAACTTCAAAGGATCGAAGACCCTGAACTCAATGGTTTGGTCGATCGCGCCCAATGGCTTCTCGAGGAAGCCAACTGTGTGCACCACAGTGCAACTGCCACGATTGCTCACCTTCAGAAGAACCCGGATGCCATGGCCGCCGTCGCGCTGACCTTGGCTGAAATCAGCAACCTGGCCACGAAAATGGCACCCGCTGCACTGGCCAGCCTTAAGTCGGCCGCCCCCACCATTTTTGCCTTGCTAGCCAGTCCACAATTCTTGATCGCTGCCGGTGTCGGTCTCGGTGTCACGATCGTCATGTTCGGCGGATACAAGATCATCAAAAAGATCCAGTCTGCTGGCAACGAAGTTATCCGGGGACCGGTGGAAGACGACAGAGAGTCCGTCATCGTGGAAGACATGATTGAATTCGATATCGATTGTCTTAGCGGAGTCGAGATGTGGCGGCGTGGTGTCGCTGACGCGGAGGCAGGTAGCCTCGGCACATCTGTCGATGGTGAGTTCATCACTCCGACTGCGGCTGCTATGTCTGGTATCGACATCACCACTGCACGTATGATGCGAGATCCTCGATTCAAGTTCCACGACGACGAGTCCGTTGCTTCATCCCGCCGTTCCCGTCGCTCGCGGGCCCCGAGGGGCAGCTCTCGGTACCATCAATCTGAGTATGACGCCCGATCGGAGTCGTATGCGGGCTCGAAAGCACCATCCGTACCTCCATCGCGGACGCACACAAAGATCTTCTCCAAGGCTCCTTCCAAAGCTCCCTCACAGGCCCCGTCAAGGGTCCCGTCCAAGGCGGAATCCCGTCATTCCGACAAGGACCGAAAGCCCAAGGAAAAGAAAAAGCGGTCCAGTCGCCTGCGTCTGATGTTTACAGCCTGAGCACTTCATCTCGCATATGGCACTAGCCTTTGTATTTTGTGTACAGCATGATACGACCTACCAAGATGTGGATATTCATAGCGAGGCCGGTACCATCATTTACCTCCTTTTTTCATCTTTCCTTCTTCTTTGCACCTTTTCTTCCTTCTCTTCGAATCATCCCCGTCTTCCATTTGCGACCAGGACGATCCTGGCGAAGAGCGATGTATATAGTTTCTCTGCATATTTTCCGGCGTTGGGATGGGTGTCTCATCACTCCTTTGAATGGTTATTCAGCACGCGGTTTCCTTCCTGGCAGATCACTTCTCTTCACAGCGAAGATTGCACATACACAGGCATTCGAGATTAGTCCATGGGTTAGACTAGATCCGCCATCATCTGCATCGCACTCATCATGTTGTCATTTACGCAGCGCATGAATACAGATCAAACGAAGACATGAATAATGTGATTTGGATTTCCGCTTCTCTGTATCATTTACTGTCAGCAATGAACCAGACACGGGAAGTACGCTGCAAGGATGGTTATCTCATCCCGCCCGCAGCATACGCAAACAACTCCCAGTAGAATCCTTCGTCGGACCTTAAAGGCCCAATGAAGTGCCGAGTCATACAGCGGGAAGAGTCCGAGTCAGTATGTGGAAGATGAGCGAGAGTTTCCTCTCCTGCATACTGACTAAGCTGGACAATAATGGTTGATACGCAGACGGTGTTGGTTAGTTGTAGAAATCACAGAAGCAGCTGCTTAATGCTGGCAGGCAGCATCTCAGCACACATTCCCAGATTGAAAGATAGCATAATATATGATATACAGAGTTGCAAGAGATGACTCTCGGCGCAATCGGCACTGCACAAGCCATCCTTTGCCGTGCCCTAGAGATTTAGGATCATCATCCGCGAACAGCCCTAAACATTTTAGATACAGTATACTGAGACTCGGAGTCCTCCGAAACAGACCACGGAATCACAGACCAGACGCAAGGAAAACGTCTAGTAAATGCAAACCTGGCTTGTGCTGAGAGACAATTCCGCGGAAGACCACGGAGAAGATTCCGGGGGAGAAGAGAGCGTTGTTCGGCAGATGCGGGCACGATGCAGAGCCGGGCGACAGCCAAAAAGCGGTTCACCCGGCGCTGGTGCCGAGCGGGTTTGGGGGGATTTGCGCAAAGAGCCACATTTATCGCGATGGTTCTTGATTATTTGCTGAGCCGATTGGCATGGCATGACCCTTCGTGTAAGCAGATTGCATGTGTGACTTGATAGTCAATGATAATGGCGATGTGATGATTGGAAACGGCAATGCTCGCGTGGAAATCCCCCGAGCCTAGCCCCGCATACCTGGGACGTGGTTGACGTTTGATTTCAATATGGAGTAACAGCTGAGCGACGAGGATTGGAGGTAATATTAACGTTTTGTTTATTAGGAAATGACAAGCTCCTTTTGTGCTCGCCGGGCTGTGGGGAAGTCGAGGGCCCTTCGAGACTGAAATACTTGCCGTCTCTCCCCCGTCGAGAGTACATATATCCTTTTTGTTCATCCACGCTGGTGCTTTGTCGTTTTCCATAATATAGGGATTCGGTGGCGAAGCGTACTGTCGGCTTCCACTGTACTGTCTCTTCACCATGATTGTGCCACGGGCGAAGACACCTCTCGAGGTGGTTATTGTTGGGTAGGTTTTCTGATGCACTGCATTCTATACTCCAGCTGACTGATTCAGTGCCGGTATGCTACGTGATATGGATGTCCTACCATAGGCTAACTGGTATAGGCATTGGGGGTATGGCTGCTGCACTGGCATTAGGCCAACGAGGACATCATGTCATAGTTCTTGAATCAGCCCCAAAGGTATGCATCAAGGCCTCAAGCTTTGAGGAGTATGAGGCATGGAAGTCAGACTGATTCACTCTTATAGCTCATGGAAGTCGGAGCCGGTATCCAAGGCTCTCCGAACATGTTGACGCTGTTTGACAGTGCGTGGATTCATGAATCCCTGGACTTTTGAAAGTAGCTAATGATCCAGGATGGGGAGTCTCTCCGTTAATACACGCCAAGGACGTCGCTTTGGAATACATCCACGTCCGACGATGGCAGGACGGCAGTCTTCTGGGAACAATGCCTGTAAACAAGTCATATGGCCAACAAGTAGTTGTCCACCGCGCAGACCTTCACAATGCGCTGATCGAAAAGGCCATCGCGCTGGAGAACGTCCAAGTACGAGTCAACTCGACCGTCACTCGCGTCCAGTTCGACCCTCCAGCCGTGACTCTTGCCGACGGCACCGTGGTGCAAGCCGACGTAGTCCTTGCAGCAGATGGGATCAAATCCAGCATCCGGGACCAGCTGCTCGGCAAAGACGCCACCAAGGCCATCCCAACCGGAGACGCAGCGTACAGAATCATGCTTCCCCGAAGTGCAATGGAGAATGACCCCGAGCTGAAGCAGCTTATCGATGAGCCGCAAGCAACGCGCTGGATCGGACCCTACCGGCATATCATCGCCTATCCGGTCCGCAACCACCAGCTATACAACATCGTCCTGCTCCACCCGGACCGCACCGACGTCGAAGAGTCATGGACAACCAGGGGCTCGAAGCAGATGATGGTCGACGACTATCGCGGCTGGGACAGACGGGTAACGAAGCTCATCGACCTGGTCAAGGACAACGAAGTCCTCGAGTGGAAGCTCTGCCAGCACCCGCCTCTAAAGACGTGGATCAAGGGCCGCGTGGCCTTGCTCGGGGACGCCTGCCATCCAATGCTGTAAGCCATCGCAACCATCACGACGGTATCTCTCTAACGCTTGCAGTCCATACGTCGGCCAAGGTGCCGCCCAGGCAGTCGAAGACGCCGCCGCGCTGGGCGTCCTCCTATCCACCATTTCTTCTCGCCGCGAAATCCCCCTCGCCCTAGCGGTGTACGAAAGGTCGCGCAAACACCGTGCAGAGACAGTACAGCAGTCCGGAACCGTCAACCGCGCGACACTGCATCTCCCCGACGGACCGGAACAGCAAGCCCGCGACGACCAGTTTCGCGCGTCGATGAACGGGGCGTCGAATCCCGATAAATGGGCTGATCTGGAGACGCAGAAGTTCCTCTGGGGCTGGGATGCAGAGAAGGTGGCTCTGGAGACTTGGGAAGGTGAATCACCTTTCAACTAAGCTGGTTATGTGAGCGAGAGAGCTAACGATGATGGTTGTGTGTTTGGTAGAGTTTCGTGGGAACCGCTTGACAGCCACGCGACATCATTTGTGATTCTTTCCTAGGGGCCTTTTCATGAGCGCGTTAAGCAGGTTTGGTCATGCTTGTGTTTTTGCGGAATCATTTTTATAGTAGACTTGGTGTACATATACTTCTTTAGTTTGGGTCCTAGCTTCTTCTGCTGATGAGTGACAGTCTATGGATTCTACACAATTCATGGCATATTCTTTATGAACTGATATATGAATCTCTATCTGGTTACTTGAAAGGAGTTATATCTTCTCGAGTTTCTTCCTGAGGTAAGGACCACCACCGCGCCGCGAGAACCCCCATCGGATCTGGTTAGCCATCGAGATCTCCAGATTCAACTCTTCGGCCCAGGCCCACACCAACCCCGGGTTCTTCTGGAAGCCACGTCCAACCAGCACAAGGTCCAGCCCGTCCTTCTCTAACAAGGAATTAGCCATATGCGCGCTGTCAATCATGCCCACCGATGCCACTGCTAGTTTGTCCCCGACGGCGTTCTTGACGGCGATGGCAAAGGGTGCTTGGAAGCCTGGCTTCGCGTGGATATGCTGCTCCGAATGAGTGCCGCCGCTGCTCACGTCAAGGACGTCAATGTACCCGGTTTCTGCCAGTATCTTTGCAAATCGGACAGTGTCCACGCCCCGCCAGCTGGGCTTGTGCGGTTGCACCTCCTCGAGCCAATCGGTGGCGGAGACCCGCAGGAAGACAGGCATATCCTTGGGCACGTTTTCCCGGGTCAGTTTGGCGATCTCCAAACTGAGCCGGATGCGGTTCTCGAAACTGCCTCCGTACTCGTCTGTCCTCGTATTGACCGCAGGTGAGAGGAACGACATCAGAAGATAACCATGCGCATTGTGGATCTCGATGAAGTCCGCCCCGGCCTTGACAGCCCGTTTTACAGCGGCCACCCAGGCGGTCTTCAGATCCTCGATATCCTGCTTGGTCATCTCCTTCGGCACCGGGTTCTTGTCGGTGAAAGGCACATTCGTCGGGCCTTTGACGCGGTCTGGCCAGCCGCCCATCTTCTCGGAGGCGGTATCGTTGGCCGAGAGCCATGGCGCGACGGTGCTGGCCTTGCGACCTGCGTGTGCGATCTGCACGCCGATGAGCTGGTTCTGGCTGTGGACGAATTCGATCACGCGGCTCAATGGCTCAATCTGCGAGTCTTTCCATAGTCCCAGGTCCTGGGGTGTGATTCTACCTTCCGGCTCGACTGCTGTTGCCTCGACCATTAGGAATCCTGGTCCTCGTTGGGCAATCCCTCCAAGATGGGCCATATGCCAGGGAGTCATGTGTCCATCATCGGCTGAGTATTGGCATAGCGGCGATAGCTACCATATCACTCATGTAAGCGAGTTGTCCAATTGAAACGGCTCGCATAGACGGCTGGGAGGATTGCCTGGACTGGTACTCACACCAATGCGATTGTGAAAGGTCAGACCCCGCACCGAAAGGGGCTGAAAGAGCTTGGGAGGTACCGACCCATCAGACTGAGGATTTGCAGCTGTGCCTGCAGGCGGTTCTTGTGCCGGAGTAAAATATGAGATACCCGGGGCGCGCTTGTTCTCGATATCAGGCACTGCAGGTCGCGACATGGTGTCTATGGATGTTTTATACGTAATTGCAATATCAACACAGCTTGACCGAAAATGAAGAACGAGAAGGGATGCAAAGTTCAGGAAATACGAGATTAAAAGTCAGTGCAATTGAAAGTGATTAGAAATCGCCTTGCGCTACTGCGGACCGATGATGTAACACTGTTGCCGGTGTTCGTGCCGAGGCCTTGCAGTCGTAGTAAAAACGGGCTATATCTCTGAGGGGAAGCGACAAGACTTCGAGGAGCTTCCGTAAGATGATCAAAGAGTTGCATCTTTCTGACTGATACTTCTGCTTCAACTTCCCTCCTCCATTGGTCCACGCGGCGATGTCCCTACATAGTACCTGGATGGTTCGGCACTTGTTTCCTTCCATATGTTATCGAGACTAGAGCATCGGCGGCTATCCTTGGTCAGTAATGACTGGAGTAAGTCCAAATCGATTCTATAGTCGTCAACGTTCATTTTCCCAACATTCACCTCGCTGTGACAGGTCATTTTATGCAGACGCATCCCATCCTGTCACGGAGGACGGTGGTTTCTTATCGCTCACTTCGCTCAGGCTTAGACCACACGATCGTCTATTCTCGGCTGAGAGTTCAGCATCTCATGCCCATCAGCACACTCCATATGATTTTGAGATCTCTCTCATAAACGATCTTCTCGCGATACTCTTGCTCTTCCAAAGTCTTCGAAGATGGAGTTTCTACTGTTCTATCCGGCAATGATCGACGCCCCGCCCTTATCTTATCGGGCAGCGATTTCGGCGGTGCCAAGCGCCCTAGTCCCAAACAGGCAATGCCCCAGACCGCCAGGTACAGAGGGAGGTCTCCCGCCAAAACTTTTTTTCCAGGAACTGGAGGGAATGACTCAATCCACTGTTTAAATACTTCCCCCCCACAAGCTCCGTTCCCTCTCCAATTGTTCCTTCTCCCTACTCCTGATTCCCTCACCATCAATTGCTACCTCACACATATCAACCATGTCGAAAGGAAAGGTCTGCGTCGCCTTCAGCGGTGGTCTTGACACCAGTGTCATCTGTAATTGCCCCACACTTTCACCAGGAGTGTTTTGGGGCCCGTGCTGACCGCTGATTCAAGTGAAATGGCTCATTGACGAGGGCTACGAGGTTGTTGCTTTCAGTAAGCGGATTCGGACTTTGGACAACGTGGAGAGCATGACTGACTTTTTCAATAGCTGCCGATGTTGGCCAGGAAGGTAATTCATCAATGCGAGATTCGAATTGGTATGATCTTGAGGTTCTGACTCATCGCTCGTCTAGAGGACTTTGACGCTATCCGGGAGAAGGCCCTGAAGCTCGGGGCCGTCAAGTGCGAGATTGCCGACCTGCGCCGTATGTTTGGTCGAAAGTTTTGTCTGGGTGTTTACAATGGGATCTAATGCAATGTAGGGGAGTTCATTGAGGAGCTCTGCTTCCCCGCCATTGCCTGCAACGCTATCTACGAGAACGTCTACCTTCTGGGTATGTGATTGGTGCCAAAAGAAAACGGTCTTGATGCTAATTACCCTTGAAGGAACTTCTCTGGCCCGTCCCGTCATTGCTCGTGCTCAGATCGAGGTCGCCAAGGTTGGTTCCCCTGCTGATTACGATACTCGAATCGCACATTGACAAGGATCGTACAGAGGGAAGGATGCTTCGCCGTTTCCCACGGTTGTACCGGCAAGGGTAACGACCAGGTCCGTTTCGAGCTTGCCTTCTACGCCCTTCAGCCCGATATCAAGGTCATTGCCCCCTGGCGTGACCCTGCTTTCTACAACCGCTTCGCCGGTCGCAACGACCTGCTCTCCTACGCCGCCGAGAAGGGTATTCCCGTGACCTCCACCAAGTCCAAGCCCTGGTCTATGGACGAGAACCTGGCCCACTGCTCATACGAGGCCGGCATTCTCGAGGACCCCGACGTCACTCCCCCCTCCGACATGTGGAAGCTCACCCAGGACCCTCTCACCGCCCCAGACCAGCCCGAGGATTTCACCGTTCACTTCGAGAAGGGTATCCCCGTCAAGCTGGAATACACTGAGGGTGGCCAGAAGAAGGTCGCTACCGACGCTGTCGACCTTTTCCTGACCGCCAACGCTATTGCTCGCCGCAACGGTGTTGGCCGTATCGACATTGTTGAGAACCGTTTCATCGGTATCAAGTCTCGCGGTTGCTACGAGACCCCTGGTCTCACCTGCCTGCGCGCTGCTCACATGTGAGTTTCCTCGTTCTGTCTTTTCTGGCTGTCGCTAATCCGGCCACAGTGATCTGGAAGGTCTGGTTCTGGACCGTGAGGTCCGTGCTCTGCGGGACCAGTTCGTCACCTTCAACTACTCCAAGGTTTGTTTCTGCCAGGCCGAATTACTCTGTAGGATGGACTACTAACCCCGCCCCAGCTCCTCTACAACGGTCTCTACTTCTCCCCCGAGCGCGAGTTCCTCGAGGCTTCCATCACCGCTTCCCAGAAGACCGTCAACGGACAGGTCCGTTGCCGCGCCTACAAGGGCAGCGTCTCCATTCTCGGCCGTTCCTCCGAGACCGAGAAGCTGTACGACATGTCCGAGTCCAGCATGGACGAGATCGGTGACTTTGCTCCCACCGAGACCACTGGCTTCATCGGCGTGTCCGCTATCCGTCTGAAGAAGTACGGCCAGATGAAGCAGGCCAACGGCGAGAAGATGTAAAGCGTGTGTTTGAGCATAATTTAGGATGGGCTGCTTGCGGCCTTGGGTCTTTTTTTCGGGTATCTTGTTTTATATTATACATCTATTTAGCACTTGACGTGTAACGGAATACAAAAGAATGAACGATCATCCTGAACCATCAACGGGCATGCCGTGTATCATAATCCGTCGTAACTGATGATAGGGTCGTTCCATACCGCACAAACTCCTTTCGAATTTGGTGGCAACAGTGATCCCGGGTCATTTAGCTTCCCCAGATTCTGTAGCCAGTTGAGAGCAACCTTTAGCATGACACCGTCCCAATTATCCACGGCTATATCACGAATGGCCTGTACATGTGTCTCTCCAGCACACAGAACAAGCTCGGTGTCAGCAGCCGGACTCGACGAACCAAGCAACTCCCCAAACTCCCGGATATCATCCACATAAACCTCGTCCGTACCCGCCAGGAGCAAAACCTTCTTAGCAGGAACCGACCCCCAAAACTCCTTCGTCCCAGCCAGCGGCGTCGCCCAAACCTCCTCCTTCACAGGCTGCCAATGCGAATTAAACACCTCCATCGACGCCTTACTAACAATATCCTTCGAAGCGTTATACGTATAGCTCGCAGCGGAGCACGTATTCGCACAACGAGGACTAATACACAGCGCCGCGCGGAGCTGCCGCTGCTCCTGCTGAACCCCATCAAAAACAGGCCGAACAAGCGGATGCGGATCCCGCAGATGCGCCACAACCGCCAGCGCAAGATTCCCACCCGCCGAGTCGCCCGCTATCGCGATCTCCGCGGCATCATGGTCCTGCAGCAGGTACCGCAGCGCGGCGGCCGCCTGCGCGAGTTGGCCCGGGTACTTGAGTTCCGGCGCGAGTGTGTACTCGAGCAGGACGCATTTCGCGGTTAGTCTTTGTGCGGCTGCGCGCGCGAATTTGAAGTGGCCGGTGGATAGGGGGGTGATGTACCCGCCGCCGTGGAAATAAAGTAGCACGTTCCCGCGCGCGGCGGGATCACAGTCGATGAAGTGCAGGGTCGCGCGGGGGAAGGCGCTGCCTGCGTCTAGGTCGACGGTCTCATGGCGGAGGTGGTGGGCTTTACAGAGTGAGGCGATGGTGCTTCCTGATGGGCGTTGGAGAGCGCGTGCTTGAGGGAGCGGGAGCGAGTCGGCTACGCGGGCGGTGTTTCTCATCCAGATTGTTCTGAATGAGGCGGAGTCTTTGTTGAAGAGGAGGTCCCGCGTGATGCTGAAGATGAGACGGGGGAGGGAGACGAGTACCCTTGTGAGTAGTTGGAGTCTTTGGAGCAGGGTGAGCCGCGGCGGGAGATGGCTTTTTGCTCCGAGGGCCGTCATGTGTGTAACGGCGTTGGCGATGTGTTACTCAGCGACTCTTGATAGTTCTCTATTATGAATATATCAACTAGCAGTAGGAGAGACCCATCTCTGCCGTTTTGAGAAGATGGATGGTGATGTTAATGGACTTGGGAGTTTGGACTTTTTCAGATAGAGAATCACGTGCCTATATCAACATCGTGCGAACGAATCAGGCTGGTTTTATGCTTCTTCATAACTCATTATCATGAGGCAATGACAATACGACAAGCTGGATCGCCAAGGTGTCAGCTCGCAAACGATATGATCTAGTGAAATACGCTACTCCGATTGAAAGGCTGCCTAAAATGATGACAGTCATTAGTCGCATTCAGTGTCCATTAAGAAGCCAGGTTGGCCCACCGCAATGACGATAACCGAGTCAGGTAGATCTTTGCACCCACCACTCCGTCATTACAACATCGCAAAAGAGTCAGACTCAAACTCAAGTCAATAGGCTGCTCGATGTCTGTATCTAAAAACCAGGGATGAAAAACTGTTTATCGGACCCACTGTCAACAATCTGCTATTTCACAACTTCTGAAGCTTCTAGTTGAGAGCTACTCATTCGCAGTCTTGCGGATAGCGACCAAGAGTCTTAGTCTTTCCTTTAGCTGAGATTTTGGCATCTCCAACACAAGGACACAAGCTTTCTGGGCGGCGAGCTTCTCATGGCAGAGTGCTACGACCTCTTAAGACATCCTGAATCATCCCTTGACCGAGGCAGGTAACAGGATACTCCTACTTGATATCCGATACTCGCAAAACAGCCTAGTCTGGTATTTCTTCATTTGCGTGCAATTGAGTTCAACTCCCTGGCCAGGTTTCGTAAGGTCTCTCCATCGCCTATTCAAGATGACGATCAAGATCCCATGGTCGGCAGTTTACCTTGCCATTGCAGCCTCCGTCTACATGAGACCTCAATATACAATCCTTGACTCACCAACGGCGACATTCGTCGTGCTGTCTCTGGCTGTTACTTCGTTCAGGATCATCTATGCCCTCGTCCTGTACCCTAAATCCTTCACTCCTATAAAAGACATTCCCACACCTCCGGTAAGAATCTTTATTGCGCGGACCGAGCAGGTTCTAAACCTATATAACAGAACTGGTCATGGCTCACTGGAAATACGAGCACGTATCTCCTCGAAGCGCCTTTCGAAGAGATGATCGAATGGGCTTACAAAGTGCCCAACAACGGCTTAATTCGTTACTATATGGTTGGCAATCTCGAACGTGTATTGCTAACGAACCCTAAAGCCCTGAGTGAGCTCCTTGTCACGAAGGTATACGAGTTTCCCAAGCCCCAGATGGTAAGGCAAAGCCTTGCACGCGTTACAGGAAAGCATGGTGTGCTTCTTGTCGAAGGGGACGAGCATAAGGTGAGCGGTCTTTGCTTGATCTGAACGTGGATCCCGACTCACGGAGCTGGGTCATGCAGAAGCAACGAAAGAATCTTATGCCGGCTTTCTCATACCGCCACATTAAGAACCTCTACCCGACTTTCTGGTCCAAGAGCATTGAGATGGTCAAGCTGATCGAAAAGGACCTCCATAACCGAGCAGACGCCGAAGACAATATTGTTCGGGTGAGCGAATGGGCCAGCAGAGCAACGCTGGACATCATCGGTGTTGCAGGAATGGACCATGACTTTGGTTCTCTCCACGATTCTAACAACGAGCTGACCAAGCACTACCGGCGGCTCCTCGCAGTGCCGCCGCTGGCAATGCGTATCATTTTTGTCGTTGGCGTCCTATTCGGGAGCGTCGGAGTCGTGCAAAGCCTCCCACTGAAGCGAAACCGCGAGATTCGTGAAAGCTCTCTCTACATCCGCGACGTGGCGCGCCAAATGATCCGCAAAAAGGAGGCAAAGATGAAGACCCAAGCATCCGCCGAAACCGGAACCGACATCATCTCCGTCGCCCTGCAAAGCGGCGCCTTCACCGAAGAGGAGCTCGTAGATCAAATGATGACCTTCCTCGCGGCCGGCCACGAAACCACCTCCACAGCGCTCCAGTGGTCAGTCTACGCCCTGTGCAAGCATCCGGACGTGCAGACGCGCCTGCGCGAGGAAATCCGCGCCCACCTTCCCCCTATCTCGCCTGAGAACCCCGAGCCCCTCTCCGCAGCCACGCTCGACTCCCTCCCTTACCTCAACGCCTTCTGCAACGAGGTCTTCCGCTTTCACCCTTCTGTCCCGGGTACCGTGCGCGACGCAGCCAAAGACACCACACTCCTCGGGTACCCTATTCCCAAGGGCACGAGGATACTCGTTTCCCCGGAAGTCATCAACCACAGTAAGGAATTGTGGGGTCCTGACGCAGACCAATTCAACGTTGAGCGGTGGTTGGGTCCGGGCCGTGCGAATACCGGCGGTGCCAGTAGCAATTACTCGTTTTTGACCTTTTTGCATGGCCCACGGAGTTGTATTGGACAGGGCTTTGCGAAGGCTGAGCTGGCCTGTCTTGTTGCGGCTATTGTAGGACGGTTCCAGATGGAGTTGAAGGACCCGGATGCGAAGCTTGAAACGAGACGGTCGGCCACGGTTGCTCCAAAGGATGGAGTGCTGGCTAGATTTACCCCGTTGGAGGGGTGGTAAGGGCACATACTGTGTTGAATACATGTCTCGTGGCTTGCACAGATGGCAGGTGCAGGTACTTTCAGCTAGATAAGTCTAGAATGGCGAGTGCTATATCAACCAGCTACTGGTATTCCTCTCTGAAAACCATTACCCTCTCAACGTCCTTCCCAGTAGCATCTTCCTCAACCCACGCTCGCCACATCCCCCCGCAATTGAAATCAAACACCACCTTGCCCCGACTTAGCCCCTTCTTCAGCTCCCCGTGCAAACCGGCATCAGTAGCATCCAACACCGTCTCGGCCTCGATCCCAATGATGCCCCCCTCACCTTCCCCAGTCTTACCCCATCTCCGGCCCGCGGAACGCTGAAGTTCTCCGTTTGGACCGGCAACCGCACTAACAGCTTCCGCGAGAGAATGAGGAGCCGATGCCTGCGAGTATCGAAGCATAGCACAGGCTGTGCGAGCCGCCGCAATGCGCAGGAAGGAGTCCCCGTTTCCGGTGCCTGACAGCGCAACGGCTCGTCGTCTGACGTGCCGCGGCGTAGATTCCTGCTCGAGGAGTGCCTGCTTCTCGGAGCTGTGCTCCAGACTTGGTGACCGCGTATCCGTATCCGGCCACAGGAACCTGTTCACAACCGGCGGGACGCAGTCGGATACCATCCGCCTAATGGCTGTAGTTCCAGGCGAAGTATCCTCCTCATCGCGCGGGTCCGACCTCGAGGACCGGTACACCATACCCCCGCGCTCACCCCCGCGCAACACCTCCTCCCACGCCTCAGCCCAAAACCCTGCCCCGAGCGTCGGCGTATCCCCAATCCGCCCCGGAAGCTTATTCGTCCGCCCGCCCGTACTCGTCGCAACAGCCAGATTCCCCCACCGGTCAAGACACACACATCCGACCGTCCCCTGGCTCATGGAGACTGGCTCCGCCTCCCCCCTAAGCCCGCGCCGATGTTCCTCCCACCGCCTCTTAGTCCAGAACCATTCGTCCGGCTTGAACTCCAGCCCCCACGCACGAGCCAGTTCCTCCACATACGGCGCCACAAGCTGCGAATGCATGTTCCCGCCGTCGCCGTTCGGGTCGCCGTTGGCGTCGTGGCCTGTTCGGAGGAGACACTCTCTCGCGAGCTGGATCGGGTGTCGGATGTTTCTCAGCCCCATCACGCCTGCGCCTCGTTTGATGGGGATGGGCATCGCGTCGTCGGTGGCTTTGTTGACGGTTGTGACCATTACGGAGGCTTCCATTTCGATTGTCCCTGCCGAGGTGAACACGCTGCCGCGCCCGCAGTTGAAGAGCTCGTCGTCTTCCAGCAGCGACACGGCGTGGACGGCTGCGTCTAGGGCGCTGGCGCCGCTGTTCAGGAGATCTTTCGTTGAGCGGAGGTAGGAGAGGAGGGAGGCATGGTATTGAGCGTAGAGGTCTGGAGGGAGTCTCGAGCGCTGGATATTGCCCGCGCCACCGTGGATAATGAGGGCGGGCTTGAATGTCGCTGGGACGGAATCGGGCATGGTTGCTTGGTTCAGTGATCGGGGTTGATGGGACCTGGCTGCATATAATGAATCTAGCTTCAGGTAGTAAACACCACGATGCAAAGATGGTGAAATAGCCAATCAGAAAAATAGAAAACTTCACCAACCAGCTTGAGTCCTGATTGAGAGAACCCGCAATCAAAATGATGAGGTTCTTGTGTCATGCGCTGATCGGCAGCCGAACACCGTAGCTCTGCCTTACCCCTCTGCAAAGTAAGGTTCCCTTCCGCCGTCTCCAACCCTGAGTGATTCTGGCCACGCCAGCTGCAAAAGAGAAGATAGACAATCAATGTGTGCTGAGAAGTCAGATTTAGACCTGTTTATCTGCATGTTAATGTACAAGAAGTGGGATGCGCCCAACAAATCCCAGGGACCTGTGCAGAGAGCTCTTCTTTTCGCCTCCGAGCTAAGCAATAGAAAACACAAGGATTGACAGAAGTGTACAACCCATCATCGCCGGCAAACCCAGTGCTCAGAGACAGTCAAAAGTTGGACTAGAAGCACAATACGAAAGCAAAAAACCTCTATGCCATGCCTCGTTGAAGATGAAATGACCAGACCCAACACCTGAGAAGAGAGATACGTAATAATATAGGACATAGATGGGAATTCGGCTCACACCGGAGGAAGAATTGTAGCTGCAATGGTAAGACATTAGGTGATTTATGCGATGGCCTTTTCGCCAGACGGAGGAGGGGGAGGGAGCTATTAACCATCGACGTCAGCCACAATCGTAACAAAAAGAAAATGCGAGACTCCATACCTCTAGTTTTGTGTTATCCGCCATCATCCTCTGGAACCCAATACCAACACCCTCAATGACAGCCAGGAAAACAGCGCACATGATGGCAGAGTTCCTCGCAGCCTTGACACCACCACGAACAGCCAGGGAGCCACCAGTGAAGAAACCAGCAATAACTGGACAGAGAAAGTTGGTTAGAACAGGCCATTCCAAGTGTGCTGGATCGCGGCATGTAGAATAAGGAAGTCACGTACTAGCATTGTAAGGATCCTCCTTCTTCCGAATACCCTTAATCGCGCAATCGAACGTCGAAAACAGACCACCCCAGACACCAAAGTTACCACCGAGGACAGGCGCTCGAGCCTTGATGGCTGTGAGGGCACCTATCCGTCGCTCGCCGTAGGGGCTGTTTCTGAAACCCTTCACACCGTGCCAAACTGCACCACCGATAGCCTAAGTCAACGAATCGAATTAGTTCTCACGTCTTCAGCGATGGAGCACTTGAGTAATCAGCAGTGTGGACGTACACCCATGCAAAAAGCACCACCGAAATCGCTCAGGGCGACCCAGGGACAGGGATCTCTCGAATGATCCATTGTGAAATAGGAAGCAAGGAAATAGAAAAGCGAAGGAAAAGGTTAAGATCGAATGTATCAAGTAGCCAGACGTCTCAATAGATTACTTTGACTGAGTAGTCTCGATGGTCCGGTGAAGCGTCACTCGGTCAAAAGCCGCCGTCGACTGTTCGGGAGTCGTGGTGGGGGACGATTGATAGTTTGTATAGGTCGACGGCAAAATAAAACGGTTAGATATTGCTTCGAAGTGGTTGAAACAGCTGTCGAAGAGCTGCTTATATGGCTGGGGACGAAAAGTGGACAATGGAGAAGGTTTGCGGAGCGCAACAGGTTCTTTTGGCTTTTTTTCGCCGGGAAAACGTGACTTTTCGGACTGGGATGGAGGTCACGTGCAGATAACCCGGGGCAGCCCGACTGCTGCCAAGGGAAAACGCTAACTGGCTTTGCCACTCCGTCTTATTTTCTACGTGCCCTTTGCGTCAAGGTTTTCACACCTGCGGCAAATGATGGGTTTGTTTAATCATGCAGGGGTGTTGCTAGCAGAGAAAATTTTCTTCACAGCCAAGATGCCTTAATTTTCGCATCTCCGATTATCCGATTCCTCATTGAAATGTATCTACCAGCAATTGGGGTATAAGATCAACAAGAAAATATGTACAAGAATGTCAGTAGTAAGAACGATTAAGAAGGTAGATTCCATATGAAGTTCAAGGCGCCGCCTTCATATGCTGGGAATTGCCCCCCACTGCTAATACTGAACGGCGCCATGGATGGGTCGAATGGAAGAGACAGCCAGTCATCAGCAGCGATGTCATTCAATGACGGTGTAAACCCCATATCTGACATATTCTGGGGAACTGGAGCATTCATTATCAGTGGGGCATTCTCGTCACTTGTGGCGCTTGCGTATGATGGAGGCACCATTGAGTGCCGTGTTGTTGACCCACGCCGTCTTTTGACACTCTTACATGAGGCGACTAAATTTCGTCGCAAGCGCGATACATGAGTCTCCAGCAAAGTAGCGTAGCGTGTGCTTAGGTGGATGTCGTCCAAGGCATTCGATCTCAGCGCTTGTATTGTTCGTTCTAGGACATCCAGCGACTCACGGAGTTTTGCTTGACGCGTCCCCAAGCTGAGTGCTTTCATCAGGAATATGGAAGCGCTTGTGATCCTGACGAATATCCGAACTGGTGAGAACCGTAGTGCCCCGATGTCAGCAAGCTGTGTGACCTTCTCCAGTATCTGGCAGCATCCATCTATGACTTCTTGGATGTATTCATAGTCAATGGGGTCGATGTTCATGGGACGAACTTCTTCCTCATCTGCGTTCCCATCTGCGATCGCACGTTCAACTACAGCCTGCATTCCAACAGAGTGTGTATAGACGCGGACAAAGTGATATTCGATAAAGATATCGTCATAGAAAGGTTTGTCATGCACTTCAGTTAAGTCAGCTGTCTCACGAAACCGAGAAGAAAAACCTCAACATCTGGATGTATGACAACTTACATTGCGGCTGGAGATATCTCTCCTTCCACTTGTCAAGCAGTGGACGGAAATGGTCCAGGAGGTCAATATATCGTCCACTCTGAAGCTGCTGTCGTGCGAAAGCAACAGATGGAAAGAACATGTCCGTGACAGATTTGGCGAGTTTCGTCAGGTCCATCCATGAGTCCATGAATGTGAGCCATTCTTCCCCATATTGGCTCAATTCTCTAGATGTCTGTCGATTGAGGATGGAATGGCTCAAGCCTTGCGGCATGAGCGATACGCATCCGATCCGCCACGCTAACTGATTGATATATACGTACAACAACCGTTGCGCCCGCTGCCGTCGCAGGCGCATCTGATCCTTTGTCATGAACCGTTCGTAGGCGATAAAAGCATCGCGTGCTTTATCTCCGGTCTCGTAGATGCCCAACTCATGGGCGAGAGATAATGCGGACCCCAGAAGCATCCATGACATCTGGTCGGATCGTTTAGCAGGCTCACTCATGTCTTTTGCCCATCGCTTTGCTGACGAGTTGGTGCCGTCATCTCCGTATTCTGTAATCTCCAGATCTATGGTAACCAGATCGGAATCCCATCCATCACTTTCTGGTGGAAAGTGGAGTGAGCGTGGATGCCAGTCGGACATGAGCAGGAGCGCTTCTATTGTGCCTATGTTACGAATCTTCGGCTGCGAAGAAAGCTCTTGTCCAAACATGAGTCTCGTCACCAGCTGCTGGCAGTGTTGCCAGAGTCTGTGATGAATAAAGAAATTCCGCGACTGGCCGCCAGCGCCAGGGAGTACATGGTATCGGGACGATATCATCAGGATTGTACAGCAGAGAACAGGGTCCTGAGCGATCAACCAACGGTGGTTCTTATGATCGGCATAGAAGTCTGTCAATACTGGAGATAGTATAGACATGTTTTTGAAAAACCTATGACCATTCTGTCGTCAGCAGTAGTCTGCATTGGGTTTGTACAAGGGTTACGAACAGATCAATAAACGTCACAGCTTCTCTCGCTGTGAACCATCCCATCCTGACGAATCGACATGCCTCCCAAACACTCAAAACGTCCTTCGATACGGGTGAGAGCTCGACCGGACGCATGGCTTTTTTCAGAACTTCTGGGGGAACCGTGAGTTCTATTTGCTTCGAGGAACCTTCACAAGTGACAGGATGAGCTGTTCGATGCTGCTCATTTTCAGGCATAGAGTCTGATTCAATCATACTGTCTTCCTGACTTTGTGCATTGGCGGCCTCAAAAAGAATGTTGAGGGCATCATTTCCACTGGAAACGACAGTGCGCATCATTGAGTTGGCCAGATTCGATGTAGATTGAGTCCTGTGTGATCGGGCATCATTATCGTATGACTGGTGTGAGCTGTCTGCCGCATCTGCACGACTGGCGCCATGGCTTACAGGACTAGGGCCCCGAACATGCGCTGGAACGGTCGCTTCACCTGTAGCAGCCACGTTGTGTGGGTCGACGCTGGTCAACTTGAGTTGTGTCCTTGGGGGAGATGAAGCTTCATCTTCTGATAGCCCTGTGTCTTAGCCGTGAGTTTGAGTCCGAAATATTGCGACGTCTATAGAGACGTAAGCTGCGTGATGAACTTGGCCCACTACTAACCTCGCTTCTTCACCCGCTCCCAGGCCCTCTTCTCGTCGAATAGACACGGCTTCTGTTCCCTGCGGCATTTCGCACAAGGAGGACCAAGAGGGAGACCATCCGGACCCGTCCCAAGATCACACTTAGCCTTCCGTTGCCGGCAGGATATACAGGCCTTGTAGGTCCGTTGATAAGTTCGATCGGGATGGTTTCCGTGTCGGGAGGGCCTCCGGATCTCCATGACTAGGTAGTGCTAGCTTATTAGTTTGGCCAATCACATCATGGTAATAAGTCAATGTGTAATGCGGTAGACAATGCTGCTAGGAGCACGCGGTAGGGAGCTTTGAAAACTAGGCCTTCGGATTGGGTAAGCTGGAAATGGGACATTGCGTTGAGATGGAAAAAGGAACAGAATGCGGGAATTTCGAAATAGCCGTCAGTTCCCGCCCACGGAGCAATGAAATATCCGGCAGTGGTCCATCTTTAAACGATCATCAACGATGATGCAAATCCTGGAAGCAAGATTGAAGACTGACAGAGACACCTCAAGCTTATTTTTACGCATCTTCAGGAGATTTTACTTCGCTGTGGGCCACTTTTCATACGGCACGGCCACTACCTTAGTTCTCGAGGCATATCTAGTCCCTGTACTCTAGTACTTGATTACGCATTTACGCACGGTCTGAGATAATTTTAGAATGATATCTAGATCGTATCATTCTATAACATAAAGGCTCGAGACTTGATATCCGCGTATATTTCCATGTCTAAGTAACCTTGATAGCGGGATAATTTGCTCGCGGAATATCCCCATCTGGAGGATGTCCTTGTCACCACGCAGTGCTAGTGTTACCGAGCGAGACACCGAACAGTCCTCTTTCTCAATAATAGCTCAGGAGCTTCAATGGCCTGACGTTACTGTCTCACTCCGGAAAGGAGCTAAGACCACATGTCGAATAACCTCGGAAATGCGCGGAAATTTCGGTGCCCAGTTTCGGATGTTTGTAGCAGCGGAGGTATTCCGCTTGGGGATACTCTATTGTATGCAACCCCAAGGCCAACATTGGAAGTAATCAACCGTGTTTGTCAGTCAGATGACATCAAGGGGTACGGATCTTACTACGCACTATGTCATCCTACTAAGGTATGAAGGATAATACAAAGTAAGCGTGTCTTATGTAAAGCACATGCGTAGAATACCGTTGTTTATACCCCAGGTAACGTCCGCACCTCCGCATGTAAACGATCAGGAAACATACATGTAGAGCTCATTGCCTTTGACCTACCCAAGTGGTACTCTCTCATAGCCCAAAGTTAACATCGTCTCCTGCATTCCACAGTCACCATGGCAGATTCAACACCTCCCAAAGTCACCCTATACACCTATTTCCGCTCCTCCTGCTCAGCCAGACTCCGCATCGCCCTCAACCTCAAATCCATCCCTTACACCCCAATAGCCGTCAACCTCCTCAAAGGCGAGCAATCCTCCCCAGAAAACACCGCGCGCAATCCCTCCGGCTCAGTTCCCACCCTGATCGTGGAACAACCCTCCAAAGACCCCGTGACCATCACGCAATCACTCGCAGCACTCGAGTACCTCGAAGAAATCACCCCAGCTTCATCCCACGCCCTCCTCCCGCCAGCCTCGGATCCTGAGACCCGCGCAGTCGTCCGCACCCTGGCGGACATCATGTCATGCGACGTCCAGCCCGTCACCAACCTCCGGATTCTGAAACGGGTGGCCCCCTTCGGCGTGGACCGGGCCGCGTGGTCGAAGGATCTAGTCGAGGATGGTTTCCGCGCGTATGAGGCCATCGCAGCGAAGACTGCGGGGCTTTTCAGCGTGGGCGATAGCATTACCATGGCGGATGTGTGTCTGCTTCCTGCGGTGTGGGGTGCTGAAAGGGCGGGGGTGAAGGTGGAGGAGTTTCCTACGATCTATCGGGTTGCACAGCGGTTGGAGGTGGAAGATGCGGTGAAGAGGGCGCATTGGAGAACGCAGCCTGATACGCCGGAGGAGTTTCGAATGAGTTCGTCGTGAGACAATATGGTTGTTTGAGATGTTGGGACAAAGCTTCGGTGTGTGCACGTTTGGACATGAATATCAACTCCTCAGCGCACTGGACTACTCGATATGGTTGTGATGGCCTCAAGATGAGGGAAAGGTCTATCGCAATTTCATACGCATAGCTAGCTCATGAAGCATTCTTTTGGTATTATAAAAAATGAAAAGACCTGGTCATGTACAGCTTAGAACTCCAACTTGAGGGCTGGAAGAATCGTGCCAACACAGTCACCAAAGCCAACGTAGTTTCCTTCCGTGCCAGCCATGCCGCGCAGAACAACAGTGTCTCCATCCTCCAAGAACAATCGCTCCGAGCCATCAGCCAGCTTCAGAGGGTTCTTGCCGTTGGTCTGCTCGAGAAGACTGCCTTGAGTCTGATTCTCTTTGCCAGAAATGGTACCGCTGCCAAGCAGGTCGCCGGTGTTCATGTTGCAACCTGTGATGGTGTGGTGCGCCAGCATCTGAGGGAACGAGTACAGCAGGTTATTGGCATTGGTGCGAGAGATCAAAGTAGGCTTTCCACCAGCGTTTGTGATCTCCACCTCGAGAGGAATGTCGTAGGCGTTAAGTTCGCGCTTCTCACGCAGGTAGGGCAGTAGCGATTCGCGGTTGCCGGGCTCCAGGCCGGTGGTGCGGAAGGGCTCCAAAGCGTCGAGTAAGACCACCCAGGGTGTGATGGTGGTAGCAAAGTTCTTCGCGTTGAACGGCCCCAGAGGAACGTACTCCCAAGCCTGAATATCACGGGCCGACCAGTCGTTCATCAACACGACGCCGAAAATATGGTCCTCAGCCTCATCAATAGAAACAGGCTGGCCCAGCTCATTACTCTTGCTGACAAAAGCTGCAAGTTCCAATTCGATATCCAATCTCTTGCATGGGGAAAAGGTCGGCACCTTGGGGTTAGCGGCGGGGTTGGCTAGGATTTGGCCATTGGGACGGCGGATAGGAGTGCCTGATGTCACGACTGAAGAGGCACGGCCGTGATATCCGACAGGGAGATGCTTATAATTGGGCTGCAGAGCGTTCTCAGGACCGCGAAACAGCACACCAATGTTGTAAGCATGGTTAAGCCCCGCGTAGAAGTCGGTGTAGTCGCCAATGTGCATGGGAAGATGGTTGGTCACTTCTGAGAGGGGCAACAGCGCCTCCTTCTGCAAGGTGGAATTGTCCTTAAGAATCTGGGGGAATGGCGTATCGGCACGGAAGATGCTCTGGATATATTCACGCACTTGACGGTGCACGGGACGGCCTAGCGCTGCAAACGCGTTCAGAGTTGGCTGGCTGAATACGCTGAGATGGGGCTGGATGACGGGGAGCTGCGAGAAACCGCCCGACGAGGCGAAGGTGCTCAGGTTCAGCGCATAGTCACCGATCGCAACTGCAGCCACAGGAGATGTGACCTTTGCAGAGGAGATAATACCAAAGGGAATATTCGCCAGAGAAAAGGGCGAGTTCTTGGGAATCTGAAGCCACGACGCCATTGTGATGGAGACGGTAGAAATGGGTATCAACGGGGAGGGCAAGGAGATCAAAGAATCTTCAGATGGCCTGCTCAAGATTATCCAGAGCGAGACAACGATATTAAAAACAAATTATTTCTTAACTTCTGTCTGCCCCTCATGCCTGGGACTCCTATTGATCCCCTCCATGATCGATTCCGTGGGGACGGAGAGACACTGCGGAAACAACCCGCGTCGTCCGCTTATTGCCGGCTGTTGTTGACGTCTTCCCCTCCGTCATCAATTCCGCTGTTCTACCCCCGCAGTCTAGATGGCCCATCACCTCATCAGCTTGCGGACGAGAAATGGCCGCAATCATGGCCGCGGCTGGTCTTGACGGCTTCTTGCATTTCGTGCTCACGAAGTATTCGGTTCTTAAGAAGGCCCGCTAGTCCCTCTCAGCTTGGACCTTGTATATACTGCCTGCTCTTGAGCTCACGTGTCTGTAAATTTGCAGATATCCGACATCATGCCTGTCACACAGTTCTCACACCCCGATCCTTACTCATACCAGACTGGCTTCGACTCCTATCATGAGTATGGGCGAAAATCATTTGCGTCGAAATCTCGGAGCTGACTGAGCCTCTAGGACGGAAGCCGTCGAAGGCGCCCTTCCGGTAGGGCAGAACTCCCCTCAGAAGGCACCCTACGGGCTTTACGCTGAGAAGCTGTCTGGAACCGCTTTTACTGCTCCAAGACATGAGAACAAGCAGACCTGGGTCTACAGAATCATCCCTGCTGCTGCGCATGAGAACTTCAAGGCCGAAGATGCCGACTCCTATCACACCAGCATGACCACAGAGACGCACAAGCTACATCATATCCCCAACCAGCTAAGATGGGATCCATTTGACTTGGATGAGACGGTGGACTGGGTCCACGGTCTGCATCTTGTTGCTGGCGCCGGAGACCCCACGTTAAAGCACGGTTTGGGTATTATTTTGTATGCCGCTGGGAAGGATATGGGAAAGGAGGCCTTTTACTCGGCGGATGGTGACTTTTTGATTGTCCCTCAGCATGGCGTGTTGGACATCCAGACGGAGCTGGGAAGACTCATGGTTCGCCCTAAGGAAATTTGCGTTATTCCTCGTGGTGTCAGGTATGTCATTTCTTGTCTCACCACACCTAACTTCAATGGAGTGGATGACTGACAGTGGTATAGATACCGTGTCACCCTTCCAGCGGGACCTGTAAGAGGATACATTTGCGAACTTTACCAAGGCCACTACCAGCTACCGGAGCTGGGGCCCATCGGTTCTAACTGTCTTGCCAATGCGCGCGACTTCCAAGCCCCTGTCGCCTCGTTCGAGGATGAGGAAGAACCAACCGAGTGGCGGCTTTACAGCAAGTTCAACAACACCCTCTTCTCCGCACGCCAGGACCACACTCCCTTTGATGTCGTCGCCTGGCACGGAAACTATTACCCTTACAAGTACGACCTTGGTCGTTTCAACACCATCGGCTCCATTTCCTTTGATCATCCCGACCCCTCAATCTTCACCGTCCTTACCGGACCATCAGACCATGCGGGTACCGCTATTGCGGATTTCGTGATCTTCCCGCCTCGCTGGCTGGTAGCAGAGAACACCTTCCGTCCTCCATGGTACCACCGAAACACCATGTCCGAATTCATGGGGCTGATCTGCGGCAATTATGATGCGAAGACGGGCGGCGGTTTCCAGCCCGCAGGCGCCAGCTTACACAATGTCATGAGTGCCCATGGTCCCGACGCGGATGCTTTCGAGGGTGCCAGCAATGCTGAGCTGAAACCTCAGAAGGTTGGCGATGGAAGCATGGCATTCATGTTCGAAAGGTATGTTGTGATATAAGCTATATTGACAAGCTCAAATGCTGACCATCTGTTTAGCTGTCTTATGGTTGGTGTGTCCGAATGGGGTCTCAAGACCTGCCAGAAAGTGCAGGAACAATACAACGAGCATAGCTGGCGTCCACTGAAGCGGCACTTTAAGAACCCTAACAAGGCCTAGTAGGAAGATAATTTTTTTGTGCTGCCGCTATTGTTTTCTTGTAAATTGACTATATACCATCTGTCTTTCTATGATTAGCCAGCGCAACTTCAGCTAAATCTAATGGAAAGCTCTTTTAAAGCACTTATCGGTAACCCTCAACTCTACTGGATCGAAGGTGCTTCCAAGGTACCAAACAACCTGCTTTAATCGAAATCCTGAATTGTCGCGCCAGAATACAGATCATGGTATATTTACAAATGCATTATAGAATTCAAGTCATCAAATAGCCCCTTCAACCTCCTTCCTCAACGCCTCCTTAACAATCGCTCCACACATCTTCGCATACGGATTTGTCTGCACAGCCAACTGCTGGGCAACCTTGTTACCATACCTCCCTCCAAAGAAAAAATCCCTACTCGCCATCTCCTCGAGTTGATCGGGCCCCATATCCCGCAACTTATCCGGGCCCCCTACCATCTCCTTGCCGTTTGCATTCTTCTTCAACCTCGCAGCCTTGAGCAACAGATACCCTCGATGCGTATGCGAGTCCGCGAGGATGCGCGCCTGAACCGTCGAAACCGGATCAGCAGGCGACCGGGGCGTGCAGAGCGAGATCGCCTTCCCTAGATCGGAGAAGAGGCGCGAGGCAGGTTCGGTGTTACCCGGGGCGAAGATAGCTTCGTCTGGGTCTGTGGATGTCTCTGCCGTCTTTTCGATGTGTAGGCGGAGGGCCTGGGCTCTGTTCACGTAGGCGGATGGGTAAGTCGGGTGCTCGGTGATCAGGGCATCGAGGTCCCTAGTAGCAGAGGTGATGGTGTCCACCGACACATTGTCGGATTGGAGGTTGCGGATGATGCTCAGCTCGCGGGCCTTGAGAGACTCGTGGTCGCTCGCTGAGATGTGGAGGTGTTCTGGGAATGGGGAGAGTGATGGGTCGATTGTGACGGCTGAGGAAGGGGAAGATTCGGCGTCGAAGAGAGCTTGCAGGACTGCAGAGTCGTTGGATGTCAGGGAAGGCCGACTCGGCTGGATCGTAGTGCCTGAGGCCATCTTTTTTGGTGTTGTGATATCGCAGCTGAGAAATGGATGCTGTGGTAAGTGTCACGGATTGCTGTGCGACGAACAAAACAATTATCCCAAGAGGTTGAGCATTAATCTGGAGACAAGCTTCGGCCTTGAGTATGAGCTCATCAAACTGATAATATAAATTATTTATCAAGATGATTAGGATACTACCGGCTCTGTGACGCTCCCCCATCGTCCATGTGATCATCGCCGCGCTCCGGATATTTGTTCAAATACCCGCACCCACCCGGGTATCTCATCTAAATATCCGCCCGCAGCCGATCTAGAGCCAAAAAGATTCGCCCCGTTTGGTTGAGTGAACATCGTGAATGGGTCCCGTGCCTATCGATGCCATCATGATTAAGCACGGAAGCTTCAAAGACCTTACACACTGGGGGATGTGGCTTTTATCCGCGCCCGGGTGTTTGGTTCACCTTATAAGAGATATGGCTCGTCCGGTCATGACGATGGTCCAAGTCCACAGACTAAATCGAGATTCAACAGCCTCTCTAATAGCTATTATATCGCAGGCTAATCTCTTGCTTGACAAGAACGACTTATCCTCTCTTCCCACTTGACTTCAATATGGCTCCCTCGGCTATCTCTACGAGCCCTCCACCAACCGACCGGGTTTCTTCAAGCCTTGCCAGCTACAGAGGCTACGACCATGTGCACTGGTACGTAGGCAACGCAAAGCAAGCTGCCTCGTACTACATCACCCGCATGGGCTTCAAGCGCGTCGCCTACCGTGGTCTCGAGACAGGGTGCCGCAGCGTCTGCTCCCACGTCGTCCGCAACGGCGACATCACCTTCATCCTCACTTCGCCTCTCCGTTCTCTGGATCAGATCGACCGCTTCCCGCCTGAGGAGCAGGAACTGCTCAAGGAGATTCACGCTCATCTCGAGAAGCACGGTGACGGGGTCAAGGACGTTGCTTTTGAGGTCGACTCTGTGGACTCCGTCTTTCATGCTGCGACGAACAATGGTGCCAAGGTTGTTTCTCACCCTCGGACCCTTGAGGATGCCGACGGCCAGGTGCGAGTGGCAACTATCCAGACTTATGGCGAGACTACACACACTTTGCTGGAGAGGGGCTCGTACCGCGGTGCTTTCCTGCCAGGATATCGCGTGGAAACCGGGGCAGAGGATCCGATCTCTCAGCTGTTGCCTGGTGTGCACTTGAACCGGATTGACCACTGCGTCGGAAACCAGGACTGGGATGAAATGGACAAGGTTTGCGAATAGTAAGTGGCCCGCTTTAGCAATCAGTAGACCTGGTACTGACTGTTAGCAGTTACGAGAAGACTCTCGGTTTCCACCGTTTCTGGTCTGTTGACGACAAGCAAATCTGCACGTGAGTATTAATTGTCAACAAGACATTCCAGCAGGAGACTGACACAACTTCCAGGGAATACTCCGCTCTCAAGAGTATTGTGATGGCCTCGCCGAACGAGGTAGTGAAGATGCCCATCAACGAACCCGCAAAGGGCAAGAAGCAGTCCCAGATCGAAGAATACGTCGACTTCTACAACGGCGCGGGCGTCCAACACATTGCTCTTCTCACCGACGACATCATCCGAGACATTACCAACCTCAAGGCTCGCGGTGTTGAATTCATCAAGGTTCCAGACACATACTACGATGACATAAAGGTGCGGCTGAAGAAAGCTGGCCTGACTCTCCACGAGGACTTTGAGACAATTCGCAGCCTGGACATCCTCATTGACTTTGATGAGGGCGGATATCTGCTGCAGCTGTTCACCAAGGTATGTCACTTCCCGTTGAACAGGCAAGCCCTAGTCAGTCACGCTAATCGAGAACAGCACTTGATGGATCGTCCCACCGTCTTCATTGAAATCATCCAGAGACACAACTTCTCCGGCTTTGGCGCTGGCAACTTCAAATCGCTCTTTGAGGCCATTGAACGGGAGCAGGCCCTTCGTGGCAACCTTGTATAGGACTTTTGATGTTTTCCGTTCATTCCTGTCTTTGATTCTGTTGGATACCAGGCATGTAGCTTTGCATTGTACATAGCGTTTGTTCTAAAATGAATCAGGCTTTAAGTTCTTTCAATGTTGGACAAACATGCAATAATCCTTGCATTCCTTTCCCGCGGTCGTTTGTAGACCTGTTGATCCAGTTCTCTTCACCGACGGATATGTCCAGGGAATCATTCACTGCCAGACTGAGAGGCCCAGAATCATTCACCGCTAGTATACCCCTTTTCAACATATAAGGCCTGGAGCTTTCCCGTACGAATCTGTTCTTGTCTCGTCCTGCCATCAGCTAGAAGGAGTACAGCATGGATGGCCACCGGTGTCATTGCGGCTTCCATTCCCTTCCGAACGAACATGGGTTCTGATGAGAGCTTCGCTGACCTTCCGGGTGTCAGAACTAGTTATGCACAATCAAGTCTCATCTAGCACAATGTCATCCCTTCGCCAGTGATTTCTCTTTTTTTGGTCGCACTCATCCACGATCGCGAAGCGGCGTTTCTAATTTCCATACACGGCATCGGCCTTCGCATCAGCTCCACAGGATACATGGACTGTTCTTCAACAGCAGGAAATCCAACGTGATCCAGGCAGCAGTAGCCACCAGGTTATATTGAGACCTCACTGCAAGCCTCATAGAGATCGGGGACGGATGGTTGGAAAAAAGCAGCTATTCTCCCGAACCTGAATAACCAGTCAATGTCATTCAATGAACCATTTCAGTCAGCACGCTCCAACTGTTCCTTGAACTTTTAGTCGTGTCATGATCTTGCAGTGACACACATATACATGATATTCTCAGCCATCGCTCGCCTGTCAGATCAGACGATCATCGGTTACGGAGATATCGTCCGAGATACTTACCTTCTTCGCCTTATGGGAAGCCACGCCGCAATTGAAGCTGATAAGCTGATCGAACCAACCAGGCCAGATACGCTATTCAAAACACAGCCAATTGCATTCCCTCGTTATCCAGAGAGAGGTGACAACCATGTTGATAGAATGGTTGATCGTCGTGCCACCAAGGTTTCCTGGGTTATCCCGGTAGAGCTGAGGGCAAGGGCAAAATCGCCAAACCCCCAAGCATGCCTGTCTAGGGGCTCGACAAGAATCGGGTTGTCCACTGAAGGACTTCGCTCGAGATATCGGACCCAGATACGCTCTCTGCTCAACAGGATCAGGAGTTTGCGCGTCCTGGGCCTTGAACCATGCTCTCCCTATAGTTGAAAATGCGAAGCATTGCTCGTTGGACACTTCGAAAATTTGGATGTTCTGGTGTGCGTATTTGTGAGAAAACAGTCTAACTATTAGGGATATCACCACACAGAAGTCACCGCAGATACCTGGCTAGCTTTTGAGCTAGCCCGGAGTAAAACAGCTGGTCCTGAGGGATTATTTCACTACCGGGAACGAGGGGGTCCTCCAGGGCTGCTTTGTCAAGAACGGTCGCCACTAATTGCTTGCCCACAAAAGGATGTCATGACATCTGTTGCGGATACCTCGATATCGAATCTTGTGGAATTGATTCTCACTTACTCGCATAACCTTGGTCTACCAACCAAGCCGGACCACCTGGTGCGATTGAGCCTAAACCTCCCGGACGAACGCACCGACTTCAATTTTGGGCCTTAAATCCCAAAAGAATTCCACGTCACTGGAAACCAGAGAGGGCTCCAAGGACGATACGTCCAGCATGTGGGCAACATGCTTGGACCAATCTTCGACCAGTTAAACCTTGAGTATGTATCACAAAGATTGCCAATAACACGACCGTGTGCTATCATCAGGTAGACAGCCAAGGCAATGCTCTCAGACTCTTGGAAAGACCCATCTGGGTAACTCACCCCATCTTCTGAAAAATGAGATAGTCCCAGTCCCTCGCAACATCAATCCCAGTCCCAAGCAATTCACAACATCGGGAGTAATGGGTTGGTCCTGGTCCAATCTCTGTATAGCTTGGGCTCGAAGTTGCGAGACGGACAACCTGCTTTGAGGGAGCACGCTGGAGTCTCAAGACTTTGACGTTGTCGGAGCATCTCTATTTGAGGGTGCTACTGAGGCCTTGGGCCCACGACATTGACAAAGCCAGATGGCCCACTGACAACATATTGATAGAGGCCTTTTTGGCCGGAGCATCAAGGGACCACATGAGCTGGGACTACGACTCACAGGCCAACTGTGGCTGCATCTCGTGCGCCAAGGGCAAGCACACTTGCAAGAAGGCATGTCGGATTATATCCATCGTTCGATTCTTCCGTCGATCGCCGCGCTTGATAACCTTGTTCGACGGTTCACCCGCCGCGCACTCAGCAGAGAGCAAGACTTGGTCTTAGAGGCTCTGCCTGCTGGCAGACGGCCCGATCATTGTTTCTGCCCATACCGGCCTGGTAGTGATCCGGTCACGTGATCCCTCGCTTAGTAGCAGTAGCTTCCATGTACGATAGATTTTACATACTGCTACATACTCATATACAGTAACGAATATCACGATTATTGCTTCATATCTTGCTACGTTCTACACATTGTTCTGGGCCGGCAGCCTCGGTAAGATAGCTTCGTAGCACCCCATTATCTCTCTTCCAGATATCAAGCCAGGTTATCATCATCTTCCTTTCTCTGATGCTTCATGACTTGGAGAGTTTGAACGATTGTTTGTTGAAGACCATATTCATGATGTGATTGCGGAAGGAACTGCATGCTGCGGCTGTGAGCCTGAAGCTCGCCTTTGAAGCTGCTGCCCTGGTTACTCCGCAGCGTGCGACGGCTGTGCCGACTTTCGCTGTTCGGCGCGTTCTTTCTGCGGATTGGATTTAAGACGGCACGTAGGTCGGATAGGAGGGAGGATGCGATTACATGCCTTGCTCTTTCCATGTATCTAACGATATCGGTTGAATCACGGTCTTGTTTTCCCGCGCCTTTTACCTGGCTCAGGAGGTCGGCCCCGTTGAGCCATTGGACTCTATTATACGAGGTCAAAAGTCATACCCGCGAGATGCTACTATACATGTTGATGCGAGTCTATATGCTTGAATAAAATGCATTACTCCTAGAAATGCTTTCGAGCGCAGGCAGACGATGACATCCAGCGCCAAAACCATCATTTCTTCGAGGAGCTCGAACCACCTGGTTTTGTCGCTGCCAGACGTTTATACTTTCGCGGGTCTGAAACTCGTCAGCGTAGGAAAGGAAACCATCACTAAATAGGAAGCATACCCTTTCGGCTCATCAGAACCTTGTTCCTTGTACCCTTTCCTCCTTCCCAGAAACCGCTTCCTGCTTTTCCGACGAGGACTGCACGGCATATACCGCAGTTCTCGGGGCGGTAGACTTGTTCTCTTGAACAGAATCCACTATGAGGGGTAAGAAGGTGTTGGGCTCCGAAGACAATGAGGTATGCACTTACCAAATCATGCGGTTTGCATGTTCATTCGGATGATCTGTAGCTGCGTCATGGCACCTACATGAGTTAGTTGAGTATCATCATAAGGGAGAGGTTGCAGCCAAAGGGTGTGGCAGACTCGAGCAAGTATTCCTGGGAAGGGCTGACGTACTTGTCACATGGGAAAACCTTTGCGCAACAGCTGAACCTGTTGCAAGAGTAAATAAATGAGGTAGCCAAAACTTGCAAAAGACGGAAATACCTGAACCATCGATAGCTTTTACCGTAGTGCATACATCTGCCTCGACGAGGTAACTCCTGACCAGCGACTATACCAAGGGTCTCTTTCGGCTAACGATTCTCCAAGTAAGACTTCGTCACTCCGGGCGACCAGAACATTGCACATACCTTCTTCCGCTGTGGAACACGATCACGAGAGGTGACTAGAGCAGTTGTCAACACATGTTTGCCGAGGACAATGACTTCGTCACAACTCACATGCAGCAGATCCTACAATCAAGAACTTGACCTCGGGGATTTTGAAGACTGATGTCCAATGGTTAGTGAACGCTCAAGATTTCGCAATCACTGTGCTTACCCATTTTGCGATGGCACTGACGGCAGGAAGCAGTTGCACTCTCGCCGCGAACTGCAACGACGCCAGGTCCAGCAAATGTCGTCGAGCATTCTGCGCAGGTCGGGATAAAGCTACTACATGGATGTGAGAGGCGTTCGCAGGAAGCTCGCGGTCGCTCAGTGGCTCTTACCTGGGAAGAAGGTCGACAACGGTACAGCCGTCCAAATCCAAATATCCCGCGCGGGTGGAGTGCGCATGCATCAGCTGTCTTCGAAAGCCTGGCAAGAGCGCAGGTTAGTATGGGCCTTTCTTTCAGGCTTTGGAATAAGATATTCTTACCAAGGCTCATTGTGTTGGTACACTTCTTGCACGTCTCGACTTTCGGAGCCAATACATCACTCTTATCCTTGACCTGCGGAATATTTCTCACGTCCAAGTGCTCTTTGCAACGATCGCACTTGATTGTGATGTAGAGACCTACAAGCTCCAGGAGCTCAATGCCATACAGCTCCAGGTAGGGGAAGGAAAGGGCCACTCCACGTTCAGCTGTCGGTGCCGGCATGTCAGGAACAGGAGTGCCGCCATCCTCGTCATCTCCATCCTCGTCCGTGAAGCCGTCTTCTGATGTCGAGAATTCTGAGACCTCGGTGCCCTCATCACTATCTCCTGCAGTCCATTCTGGAGGACGTGGGATGACACGAATATGAGGTTTATCCTCCACCTCAAGCATCGGATTGTTTGAGCCAGACGGTACAGATTCCTCGGGTAGATTCACAGAGCTCGTGGTCGGTTCTGGCGTCGGTTCCACTGCCGACTTTAAGGCGGTGGTCGCAAGAGTGTGCAGATTGCTCGTCAAGTAATTGATTTGGGACATCAAGTTAAGCTGAGCGTTTGCCTTCACCCACTGCGAGAAGCCGACCTCTACAGATTGGGCTTCGGGAGATCTTATACCCTGAAGCTCAATTGAACTTGGCTCTAGAGGGTATAGACGAGGCACCAGCAACTTCACAGTCTTGATTGGTCGAAGTGAAACAGGCAGGCGTTCCACTTTGGAGGGTTGCACAGGAATAACGTAGGACAATTCATCTCGAGACTTCTGAAATAGGGGCAATCTACCGAGCCGAGCCTCGATTTGTTTTGTTTCGACTGCCCTTCTTCGTTCCGCCTGGGCTTTTTCTTCCGTGGTGTAAACCCTGGACATATTCGTGACTGGTGCCGTTGGCTTTGGAACTGGCTTTTGTTCCGTTGCAGGCGTATCAGTGAGGGATACTCGTACCTGCTCTGGCGCTCGACGCTCCTGTACTTCCTTGCTGCCAACATTAGGGACGAACTTGAGGGTGGGTCCTCTTTCAGTGGTTGTAAGCAAGCGTTCCAGATGCCGATCGAGGCTGTTCATCCAACTCAACAAAGTTCCTCGGCCACCCGTCCTCAACGTACTGTCGACAATATCATCAAAGCCTCTCTCCACATTGGCTTGGAAAGCCCTTTCCATGTCCGGATTAATTACTGTTAACGTAGGTCTTCCCTGTCCGGGATAGGACAGCGGCACATGCAGAATGCATTGCAGCTTATCCATTTCAAATGGAAAATCGGGGTCAGACGGAGCCATTTCAATCGTTAAGGATGTCCCTGACCCGTCAGTGGTTTCCTTTGGACGAAACCTTCGTCTCAGCTGATTGATCTGAAATTCCCTCGGGCTCGAGCTTTCGGCCTTAGAAATTGGCCTTTGGCCGGCGTGGAAACTCGGCTTGGCTCCTGTCTGAGGAACAACCCTGACTTCCTTGGTGTCATTGATGGAAAGATTTCTAACATCGGTAGCTACACCTTGTAAAGAATTCTGGGAATCTTCGACCTCATTGGCTGAGCCGCCCTGCACTTGCGCCCCAGGCTGTGCACTCTTCCGTTTAGAATCGGCCAAATCGTGGATATACGGGCAAGCATCGCCGGCGCGACATCCTTGATGTACGTTAGTACGGAAGGTAAATGAACAGCAATGAATATGAGGCCAGCTGATAAGACTTCTCGGGAGACAGTACACTACAGAACTCGACGTATCTGTGTTTCGATCTCACAAGCAACTGCTCCCCGAACAGCTAGTACACGAGCCAATAGCTCCAAGTGCAGCTTCCAGGAGGAGAGTAGCCAAACTCAAACATGACGAATAGTCACAGGCAAATGAAGGCAGCAGGGGAAAATATGACAGGAACAAGACTTACCCTTTTGGGAAGTAAAGAAGCGACATTTAGCCCTCTGCTTTGGGGTTGACCGGTTTGGAACATCTGACCGGCTGGATACTGTAGAATCTTGAGGCTGAGCAGTCGCCAGCTCAGCGCCAGTGGCTGACGGTTGGCCTATGTCAAAATAAGAGTATCATGGTGAGCGCGTGATCAAAAAAGGTTGCGGGCCGCTGGGTCCGATTCACAGGGAGGGAAAGGGGGCCAAGCAGCGCCTTCAGCGCCTGTTGGTTTAATAACAAATACTGTCAGGATCTGCGTCGACACGGATGTGGAACATTTGTACATCGACAGAGACCCAGGCCTGCTGAGCTGCATAGAAAGAAAAAGCAAATCCTGCTGCGGGACCACTGATTTCATGAGGGAGGAGAGTCTTGCAGTCTGAGGTGCAGCCCTACTGTACTCGGTACGGAATATGAAAATAAAGAGACTTACCATTGGTAGAGGATGCATGTCTGTCCAAGCCATCAGGCGCTCCAAGACCGCTAGTGGAGTCCATCCTGCCGACATGGTGTCAGTACGGCTCAAGGCAGTCTTCAATCAGACGAGTGAGATCTTGTTGGACATGTTGGTGCACCGTCATTTTCTACCAGCTAAAAAGGTGTCCGAACAACCGTTTCTAGCTAGTAGAACTGATAGTGTAGCAAAATGCCCAACAGATCACGCGGCAAGCGACACACATAATACGATACCTTTCCACAAAGGGCTATGATGACTTGTCAGTCAGTCAATTTTAGGACTTTAGGACAGGGGCGAAGTACTGTAAATTGTGATCAACCTGCCAACGCAGAGATCCGGTGACCGTGAGATCGACGGTGGCTAGGAGATGTACCGTAAGGCAAACGACGCAAGAGATTAGAATGCTGCAGCCGTTACGTGAGAAAGAGTCGAAGCTTGAAAGGTAGATATCAGGCGATGAATGAGGTGCTCGTATTCTTATCAAGAATACAGTATTGCTAATAGAAATGGCAATATACCTCGTCGTTGTAGTAGTAGTATCAACAAATGCGATGATGCTGACTGATGATCGTTTCCAATCAAGGGCGGTCAGGCGACACGTGATGTAAGATTTATAGATTCTCTCCGAATCTTGCAGTCAAGACAACGCACAAATGATCTTGGACGGATATAATCCATGTGGTTCAGGCATCATAATAAGGAGCGTTAAACCTCTCAAGAATGTGTCATATGCCTTCTCTTCGTGTTGACCTAAAGATACGATGAAGCGCAAGCAAACTGTGATTCATTACCTCATATTTTGAAGATGTGGGGTAGTATGAGTCCGGGGATGACTGGTGAGACAGACTCATCTTGACGGTGTTTGAGTCACTGGGATGAATCACTCCACGCAGACACGCAACCCACACTCCCGCCATATGTAGACAGATTTTTCACCAAGTGCCAGCTCTCTTCTCGGGTCGAAGTAGTCAATCTGCTTACTCGGCAAGCCCCTTGATCTGATCTTGTCTGACCTTTGAACACGAACCGAGATTAGCTGCCGACGCGGTGATCTACGGAGGACCCAAAAAAAACTGCTTGATTACCATGTCGATAGCGCTAATTAATGGTGGTGACTATACTAGTTCTTGAAGTCAATCAGAACAAGCATCGAAAATACTCCGTCCTCGAGTCAATTGTCTCGTAATCCATCCTCAACAACCAGTTTCGAAGGAGGCAAATTCACCAATCCTTCGATCTCAAAGGCCGGATCTTTTTACCGTGTGATAAAAACCCACCAACTGTTACTCTGTGGCGGGATGGTATCTCGGGCCCTTCATGAGCAAGTTCTGCTTCGATGAATTCACTGTGGCAGATGATACGAATATCATCATTACGTATCATCAGGAGCCACCTCTGCGACCTTCCCATGCGCATCAGCATCGACAGCATGCACCGGCAGCCCCGACTGGCATGTGCATAGTAGTTAGCTCTGTCTGTGTAATGTGTCATGCACAGAGCTTCTAGTTTGACACTGAAGAAGGCCTCTTATAGTAATGATGCTACTTCGTTCGTATCTAGGGGAGACTGACCTTTGGAAGCGTCGACAACTGGGAAGATGATGGTAAAGTAATGAATTTGTACCAGTGTATGTAATTGTATCTTATGTTTAAATACAAAACAGAACCTGACGAAATTACCATACCGTTAAACGCACCCGGGACCTTCCCACCGGATTTGGAGATCTAGATCAAAAGCAATACTTGCAGTAATTCCGAATGATCGCACCCTTGATATCTTCCCTCAAGCTGACACCTCGTATAATGTCCATACACATTAATTAACTACTTAATCTTGAAAATCAATATAACTGGACGCCATGAATAAAATTTGACTTGGATTTAAACGTCCAGGATCGCGTCAAAAGTTCACTAAGGGATTGTCCCAACTTCCCCGCCAAATCAGAAGCCTTCTAGACCCCTCCCCGCGCGTCTAAAATACGCTCCAAGCTGAGATGAAAACATCGGAATGCAACCTGGGTCCACTAGACGAAAATAATCAGGAGCTCTCCCGAATCCGGTAAGAACCTACCTAGTACACAGTTACCTTTCAAGTCACCGGACCTGAAAATTTTTTTGCGGTACAACTACAAGCCTTGTAACCTTTACCTACGGATGTTGAGGATAGATCTCAATTCCGTGCACGTACAAGGATAATAATGAGGTCAATATTTGGATGAAGACATGATTACCATCTGAGCTCGTTCTACAATACAAATTTGTTGGAGGAACGGAGGGACTGAGTTCTTCCGTTATTTCTCCGACCACGGGGCTGACATCAAATCAGTTGTTCAGGTCTGGACTCTTGAACTCCTAGGTACGGAGTACGAACGCGGAGGACGGAGGTCGGAGCAGTCCTCTAATGTCACATATGCTTCTCAGCACCTGGACTTTGAAATCATGAAGGGTTAGATAGCTGTTGCAACGGTAGTGTTCAATTCAATAATAAAGTCTTCTATTATCGTTCCACAGACTCTAGTCGAAGTCTATCTACGCAATGCCTTTGGAAGTCAACTCCAGCGGTGAGGAGGAGAGTGCTCCGATTCATGTACGTATCTTGTAACTACCCCTCGATTTAAAGTGAAGCACGGTACTGCCTCCCCCGCTCCGTGAGAGCCTTGGATGCTCTAGTACGTACAGTAGTGCAAAGCACCACCTCAAGGTCAAAGGTATTTTGTACCCGACACGGTTCAAAATAAACTAAATCCACGGCTTCAGACCGACAACAAGACGTCAAAAAGGACCATCTATCTTTCCTGACTACTTATTGGGCATCAATTCAATATCCTCGATATACAAAAGCTGCTTGGGCATTGATTGGCCCACCAGCCAGGCATATATTGAAGCTGAGCGGAGCTTGTTTCGAACCATGTGTAATGTACCGGTACCATACGTTTGTTACCTTCCAAATTCTCCGAGAATGTTGCACAACGTCTCAGTCCGCCAATCATGAATTTCCAGAAACTCTTTTCCCCTCTTCTAGAAGGTTTCTCGAAGCATGGTCGAAACTGCCGTTTTCGCTTTTTGAAACCATGGATGCTGGTTGGCTCATTTTCCGTCCATTGTTTGCAGCGTTTCGGGTCCTTCTGTATTATGGTTTCCGTGACCAAACAACTTGGATTCACGTGCTGATTTCGCCGCCTCAGGTTATTTGACAGGATGGTCCAAGCTGGCATATCAAACAAATACCGGGTTTGCAATTTACACCACCTTCGTATCTACCTAGTCTAAATAGTTCTTGTCTGCGTCCAGCTTGACTGGTGTTCTCTAATATCCACTGTGGCCTTCGTTTGACCCGATCTGAGACGTTCTCAAGATGAGACGCCGGCTCATCTAGAACACCTACCACAGGCTATGACGTCCCTGCTTAAGGAAAATTTTTCTTATAAGTTTACAACAAAACCGACAATTATTTCATGCGGAGCCGCTACCTCTTAGGGCAGTTGAAATCGAACGGTCGGCCAGCCCGACCGGTGAATGCCCAAAGCTCGGCATGATCCCGAGATATCGGGATAAGGTCCCTAGCGACCTGGAAGCCGGGCAAAACGGTCCTGTGAGGAAATTCGCCGCTCGAAAAACTCGACTCGTAAGGCATGATTGGCCCGTGTTCAGGCATTAAATGAGTTATTATAGGTCCATTTGAATGAAGAAATTTTCCGTTCGAGTGGCATTTCGAGGTCTAGACTAGAGGTCTCTAAGTCCTGAGCGTGTCTGACTTGATCGACGGTCTCGAATTTGTCAGGCGTGAACTAATATTTCACGCACTTGCCATTCTACTTGTGCTGTGACACAATCTAGCTTTCCTATGTCTGCAATTTTTTGAGGCGCAGGGAGGTCCGCATCCATGAAGCATCATGGATTGGCCCCAGCTTTCATGATACAGTGGCTAAGGACGGTCCCACCTTCAGGATCAATATGCCTGTTGTGTAGTATCAGTATTTGACACAAACTTGCTTGGATGACGGAGTATCAGCATGGTGTCGGTAAGCCTCCGACGGAATGAAGCTCGATGGTTGCAACTCTCGGCTTGCCGAGCGCGGAGTTGGGCATGCCGAAGGAATAAAAGCTCGCTGATTCCTTGCTGTCACTGTCAGAGTCAAAGCCGGTGCACATTGCTCCGTGCCTGAATCAGTGCGTCTTGAAACTGAGCCCGATTCGCGAGATCCTTTCAAGTTCCACACCAGTTACCATGATTCGATCCGATCAGCGTCGAATCAGGAGGCAAGTTGAGCGCAACCTCCACCAAGATATCAAAGTGTGTCGCAGCGTATACGCCCCATCCGTACAGTCTTCTGTCACCTACATACGCTGTCATTGTATAACGATCAGTACCGGTGAAGCTACGCAGTGCCCTACGAATCATCATTGCCCGTTCGACCATCGATCCACATCTGACCCACAGCGCAGACACAAAGCGTAAAGCGACACAGTCACACAAGAAGAGTCTTCTGCTGCTCTATCCTTCTTCTGGGAGGCTGCCGATTCTGTCTGCCTATACGAGCATTCATGTCCAGTTACTCCGTACAGTGTACAGTGACAGGCACTGCTGGAGTAGAAACCAGAAGGTTAGGCCGGGACCTGGACCTGACAAGACCTCAGGATCAGCAAGATCTTAGATCCACACGCGTCCAAGGCACCAGCCACAGACGTCGCGTTACGGGCTCCGCGTCTTCGGGTCCTGGCGGATGTCAGCCTGCAAATTCACTCAGCCTCTGGCCCTTTGTAATGGTACACCCCACGAGAGATCGGGAGGATTAGGAGCTGAGGTCTGAGTGGCCCACCATCCACCGCTGCTATCCAGAAACAAACGGTCGTCTGTTCCGTACGCAGAGTGAGTTTCCCTTTTAACAGAACCAAAGCAGTTAGTGTGGGATGGAATTGGCATTACAATTGTGTCTTGAATCTAGCAGGATTAAAGCTTGTCTGCCTTGCAGCCTTGTAGCCTTACAGCCTGGAGTTGGAAGATGCGCTCGATCACTATGATGTCATCTTGGTGGGCGATGATATGGTACAGTTCCTATTAATTCTCGACCACAACACTCTAGCTAAACCATAAATAAGCAAAATGATATCAATGTGAATTAATCTACTCCGTAGCTATGGCCCTGTCTCAATCCTCCACATGATCGAATTGACAACCGTGTATCTATACCTTTCCAGAAAGAGCTCACGGACCTCGGTCAAACTTGGATAAGATGCTTGTCGAGTACATCACGGTATACCTACCTATGCCAGTCTTTCAAGGTACTCCTAGCTCTTCCACATGCCCTGCACCTGCAGCGAGTATTGTAGACTCGCAGCGTAGCACAGACACAGCCAGTCCAGCGTAGAACGATAGATTCGACCTACCTCTACTCACCGTACGTCTCACTCTGAAAAACAAGAATACCGATCCCTGAACATAGAACGAACAAATAAGCTAAACACCTTATCACACCTCTGGTCCAGTTGACAAATTCAACCAAGTGTACGCAAGTACAGTCATCTGCAAAGCTTATCCCCGGAAAACTTCCAGTTCAACCCGAGACAGACCAAACACAAAAAGAATAAATACCAGGGCAATTTATGATGCTGACCACCAGCCAGGCTCCAGCAGATTCTAGAATCGCGATCTGACGCGCGCGGGTGGCGGCGCATGGACGTTTTATCGTCTCATCATGATATCGAATCAAGGCGTTGGTGTCGGTGTCGGCGTGGGCGTCAAGGTGATGTTCCTTTGGCATCACCCACGCCCACTGGCGGCGAAGTAGGTCGGGGATCCGAACAGGGTCCATTGTAAAGTATCGTACTCCGTATCGTGGGTAAAGTATTATCAAACCCTCAGTAAGCTACTAGATAGCTCCGTGGAATCAAAGCTTCGGTCGGAGCTAGAAACGATGATGATAGTTGTCTTCATCACCTTGACGATATCGTCATGACTTACTTGTTGAGTGCGCTGGAGATGGAGACGGTGGGTACATCCGTGTTAAATTTAGAAAAGTAAGGTAACTCCGCGCAAACCCCATACTACCTGTACTGTCTACAGGTTCCAGATCCGGTATATCGGCAGTCAAAAGAGATAAGGAAAGCTCAAAACATCAAATATAATAAATAATGGAAAAAGAAGGTGCAGAATCAAGATTCTGGGCTCTAGGTTGTGCCTTGGCCAGGCAGTCGCTACGAGTCGATTTTCATGTGAAGGGATCAATGCGACGATTCTAGATCGCGACCCCGGTAGGGCCATGCATATGGAATCCGCCCCTCCGGCAATCGGTTGTGCATATGAAGACATTAACCGACCATGGTTTAAAAGGTTAATATATTCCTATGCATTAGTGCTGATAATTGTTAAATAATCAAATGCTTCCCTGCGAAAGAGATGACTTGTTAGTTATTGCTGACACGTAACATCTGTGCGCCACCAATCTTGGCTGCAAGCTTCGTTTATACAATTGTACAATGCTCATGATGCACTGCAGCGATAAGGCTCTATTGCGGTGAAATTGTCTCAAATATGCTTTCAATGTAGGAGTACATGTCGTGGTCCTGGACAATCAGGCCAGAAGCACAATCCAGTAGACAAAAATTTCTCGACATACATTAATGGTCAGAATATGGTATTTGGTATCAGAAAGCTCGCAAATCAACAGATGACAATGAGTCAGAATATGTTTGTGGAAGCCTCGAGACGAGGCCGTCGCTATTTGTGATAATAACATCCATGGCTTTTCTTTTTGATGCGAAAATCCATTCATAAAAAGGGGGAAATGTCGTAAAGAAAACAACCGCCTGATCTCAGACGAAATCATCTGTACAGGATTAATGGTTAAGAAGCTTGTATCCTCCGTATGGCTCATTTAATAAAACATGATCAGACAGCCACACGATGCCCCGTATCGATTGCAAGATTGTAATGAAAAAAAGACGACCCCGGAAAGAAAAACAAAAGGCCTAGGTCGCAAAATAACAACCATATCCCTTTAAGTGCGCCAATATGCAATGCAGTCGTGATCGTGCGTCACAGACATGCTCAGACCGCGGTCTGTACATGTATGATAGAAAACAAAATGCGTAGAAAGGGTGCGGCGATGAGGGGGTATCACTCGTCAAAAACCCATAACCCATCAAATAGCCAGATACGTGTCAATGACTGGACAGGAAAGGTGGAGTCGAGGAAAGAGGAGAAAGAAATCGAAGGCAGAAGGTGAAGGTGGCAGTTGTGAGTGCTTCTACCATCCCTTTACATGGTATTCCCACGGCCCGAAGTCGGTATAATGATTAAACGAGGCGACATCCTTGTCAGCGGGTGCTTTTGCGGAGGCTCCATTCGCGACGGCAGCATTCCGTTGGGATGTTTGTGCGTTTGGTGCCCCATTGGGCTCGGGATACTCCTGTAGGTTCGCCATATCATGGGTTGTGTGTCGTCGCTTCAGGAAAGCGTTTGCGGTTGCACTCTTCTGCTGGCGCTCCCAGAGTAGATGACGTCTCAAGGACTCGGTCAATTCTGTGGCAAGCATGTTCCTCCGTGTAGTTCGAGGAGAGTGTGCGACCGACTGTGGAGACGGCTTCACAATGATCGGCTTCGACCGGGGAACATCGGGACCACGCATAGTCAAGCTCTCCTCATCATCTTCAGGTGGTGAAGCGGGGATGGAGGGTCCATTAGGTGATGTTAACCGTGAGCGCTGGAGGGCGGGGCTGGAGCGTGATGTTGGCCCCTGCATCTTGGTAGGCTGGTGCATCATCATTGTGAGGAGGGAACGACGCGAGACCAGGTTCGGCCTGGAGTCAACCCGCTGGAAAAGCTCCCTTTCCTCGACGCTCGACCTTCCACTCTCCGTCACTGAGTCTTCCCAATCCGAATCCTCATCGTCCTCAATAGCGCTCTCTGAAACTTCATCCTCAGTCTCAATTGCATCCTCATCATTGTCGTAGGACCTCTCGCTGATGGGTTTGATGATTCCAACTTGTTCTTGAAACGAAGTCACTTTCTTCGATGGGCTCGGATTAGTGGCTGCCGACTTGCTAAGCTCGTTAGAAAGCGAGCTGCGGTGTGGCTTTTGTATCGCTATCCGGTCCTCGAACGAGCTTTCATCATCATCCCCTGAAGAACCACCAAGTGTGAACATGCCACCCTTCTTCTTGAAAGGTGTGGGTTTCAATTGCGTTGGCTGCTGTGCTGGCCCAGGATCGGCCGCTAATCTTGGTTGCGACCGGTACGATGAGGAAACGAGCGAAGGAGAAAAGCCACGCACGACACTAGGAGACTTCATTAAGCAAGACCGAGAAGGAAGCATACCGGAGGAGGAAACGCTGGTGTCAGAAGCATTGACGTTCGCGGCGTCGCTATCATTACCCTCCGGCGCGGTCGTTGAACATGATTCCGTAGAACGAAGAGCTTGTTGGTTGAAAGACGGGAAAGACGGAGTGCGTTTGGCAGTGGATTCTGAAGGCGGTGTCGGGGAGGGTGTCGACGGTCGCGGTGTGAGGTCAACCACCGGAGGGGCGACTGTAGTCATCGGCGGGTCGAGAGGCTCAAGATTTTTCTTCTCTTTGATGTTAAGCACCATCCGCTCTAGCCCGAGTGACGTGATGTGCTTTTCTTTTCCACGGCCTAGATACGAAAACGAGTCTTCGCGGACAACGGCAGGCTTCAGATCGCATCTAGCACGCTTGATATGACTCTCAATTCTCTCGGCTTGTTCTGAAGCAGCAGATTCAACGCTGGCAGAAAGTTCCGGAAGGTCACCAGCTTCTGAGCGAAGGAGTGGCAATACGGAAGTATCACTGGACTTGTCCGGCTCCACACAAAAGGTTTCACGTGTCCAGAGTCTCCAGCTCAGATTCTCCAACCGACGACCTTCTTCCATATAATCGGCACATTTTGAAAATACTATAATAAGATCACACATGTCAGTCACCAATCGCCTTATGCTCGCATCCGGGTTCTAGAACGTACCCATCCACATGCCATGAAGACTCTGCGCATTAGCCGTGTCGACGTTGTGTATTTTTGCCGCGTCCACAGTTAGGACGGGAGT